>NC_054539.1:11999000-12131500 GCF_017654505.1 Polyodon spathula | reverse complement strand
ATGTTCTGTTGCAGAGTTTCAAGTTTAGCAGATATGAGGGGTGTCCTTGAGTGCTCCTGCCTTTTTCCATCCAACCAACCATGGAAATCTTTGGACGTCTGATGGAACTGCTGAGAGCTGGCGAACGCAGAATTAAGCTGCTGTATCCTGTTTCCTAAACAAACAAATTAAATTTAAAGGATAAATATATTCAAGACTGTTTAAGGATATGACACAAGCACATATGCTGAAATTATAAATAAGCACATTCACTTCCTATATCTGATTCACCTACCAAATTTGTCATTATCTAATTTCAAAGGGGTCATTTTTGAAAAACATTTCAGTGAATAGCATAGCCATGCAATTTGTAAAGTGTAATATATTTATATTTAGGGAGTCAGATGTTCCATTGTAGGGAAATCATCCGTTCAGGTTACTACTTTAATAAAGAAGCTACTATTGAACTTATGACGTGTTCAGCATCTTGTAAAACAAATGTCATTCTGTACCTGGGAATAATCTCTATTTCATTAAAGAGTAAAACTAGCCGCCATATAAATCTTATATTCATGTTTATTTAAAAACAGAACTGTTTATTTGTAATCATGGTTAAAAAAATCATCAAACTATAATACAATTAAACTGTATATTTTACAACAATGAGCATGCAAAGATGATAAATTAATTCTGTTTGGTCCTGCCTTGATGCGTAAACAATCCCAGCAGGGAATGAAGAAAATTATTACACTATGTAACACAATTTTTGTTCCTGGGTAGTAAGTGTTATTTCCTAATTGCTTATGCCTCAAAAGTATAGAAAATGGCTATTATTCCCCACAAACTTTGGTTTTGTGACCAGGACAGTGATATTTCAAAATATCACTATTTCCAATGGTAAAATGGGCAAATGTGTGTCTTTTCGTTCACATAAAGTCAGAAAAAAACAACATATGAATCCAAATTAACATGTATTTATACTAAAGTAATACAAAGATGACTACAAAAGATTTAGAAGTGAGTAGTTTTTCGAGATTTACAATTATACTGTATTTACTAAATCTTTTGTAGTCATTTTTGTATTACTTTAGTATAAATACATGTTAATTTGGATTCATATGTTTTTTTTATTCTGACTTCATGTGAACGAAAAGACACACATTTGCCCATTTTCCCATTGGAAATAGTGATATTTTGAAATATCACTGTCCTGGTCACAAAACCAAAGTTTGTGGGGAATAATAGCCATTTTCTATACTTTTGAGGCATAAGCAATTAGGAAATAACACTTACTACCCAGGAACAATAAAATTTTTTTTTTTTGTTACACAGTGTTATTCAAACCTTGTGACTCTGCCAAATAAGAGAAACCAACCTGTTCTTTCTTCAAGGTCTTTAAATGGCTTTTTGACACTTTCCAGCTGTCTGCTAAGATCTGCTTTCAGGTATTCTTCACAAACTAAAGCTGACAGCTCTTTGCACAGAACATCAGCCTCCTCAATGCTCTTCTTTTCTTCCCCAAGCTTGGTGCAGATTTCGTTGGCCGTTTCCAGCTGTTGTTTAACAGCATCAGGCTGGGTGCTCAGAGAAGACTGGCTGTTTAGTTTACTGTTCAAGACATCCACATTTTCTGAAACCTTTTTGAGCAGGTTCTGGAATTCGTTTGTTTTGACAATGGCCTGGTCGATTCGCTCTGACCTGCCGCTCAGCTGTCCTGTCAGGTTTTCCCATTTCTCCGCAACAGCGGCCAGTTGATCCCTCAAGAGCTTGCACGATGGAGGAAGATCTCCTGGTCTCTCCAAGATGCCCTGTGCTGATTTGTTCAGTTGATTGTATTGTGACTTGCGTGTGTCAAATTCATTTTGCAGAATCTTTAAAGGAAATAATGGCGACACCATTAAAAACAAACAAAAAAAAATAATTCTCTTTAATTTTGAATGTCCAATTAAGTTTTCTCACTGCAGCAATTCCCCACAACTGCTCAGGATAACTGAAGGGTAGTAGGCATCCTCCAATCTCACTGCCAAGCCAATTGCCTCTTTATACCCAGTGGATGCTGGAGAACTACTGTACCGGCCTCTGGAGGACAAAGGCCAGCCTGCAAGTTCTGCTTAAGCTCAAAGGCGCCTGGTCAATAGACACAAACCAGGGAGCAGAAACTAGCTATCTATTAAGACCATTTTATTCATTAGCTGGTCGTTCCACTGTACATATAAACAACTTTCAAAAATATATCTTCCAGTTACAAAGGACAATCTGTCCGAGATAAGGGCTCTCTGAAGCAGTACGGACCTTACCTGAACTTGTTGCTTTTGTGCATTTAACATGTTTGGATCTATTGAGAGAGGGCCCAGTACACTCATCATTAGCTCCTTCTCTGCAAGCCATTGTTTCAGTTGAGCCTCAGCTGTCTGGAACTGAGTAAGATTCTTGGATGACTCCTCCAGCTTCTGCTTTCTCATATCCATTGAGCTATTTATGTCTTTCCATGTGGAATCTATATGGAAATATAACAAGGGAGCACATTAGTCACCAGAACACACTACAGAAACTGTGATCACTAATCTATAGCCTATTAACAGATACAACTTTACATTTGGAATAAAATATCTGTTATTCAGAGTAAAAAGCTTTTTACATGTTGTACCTGCACCTCAATTTTTAATTTTTTTATTTTTAGAAAATGTGATTTTTTTTTTTTTTTTTAGCAAACCTTGTTCTGGCTTAGTAAACTACCAATGCATAATTGAAATACAAATATTTTAAAAGATAAAAACTAAAGGGTTTTTGGTTGCTTCCTGAAATTGCAACCAAACATTTATACATTTATACAGTACATCGCATAGATAATTGAGTTTCAACCCATTAAAAACAAAACAAAAAAAGCAGCCTGATTTTACATTTCCACACTAACACTAAAAATCATTCATCGAAGATCAAATTTTTTTTTTTTTAAATTAAAAAGAACATTTATATTCTTATCTCTGTATGTAGACAGAAGTGTAAAAAAGTCAGGGTTTAACTATATACTGGTAACCATCTGAGAAAGGTCAGAACTATACTACATAGAGACAATCTTACAAGTTATTGACGTTACTGGATTCAGAACTAATATTTCTGTATCCCACTGTATGGGTTCTATGAACTGGTAATCTCTGAAAGCCTTCTGTAACAATCCTCTATTATAAAAGAACCTGCTGAATAGAAGTGAGTTTTCTAAAGATCTGAGAAGACACAACACAATACCTATCTGATCCAACATCTGCTTCCATTTTACAGCTTCGGGAGAGTCTGGGTGCTTCTCAAGCAGGTCCAACAGCTTTTCTTTCAACTGCTGGAGTTTGCCTTGCTTTTGTTTCAACTCTGCTTCAAACGTCTACAATAATGAACAGAAGAGTTTAATCAAGAAAAGTCTAATTTGACAAATGCTAATACTCTTTGAAGACTGCTCTGTGAACAGACATAAAGTCAGTGTGGGAAAAAAAAAAAACAACAGCATAATTGGGGAGGCACCAAACTTTTATCTGCACCACAGATTTATTTTCTATTCATTACATAAAAGGTTGTACAAAATGCATATGTTTTTGCTTGAAGCCGACTCTTGGACCTGTCTCAGGTACTTTAAGATAGGGTAATATTATTTCACTTTGAAGCATTAACAAGCAAGGTTTGGTACTTTGCAGTTCATCATAGTTACTGTTATTGGAAGAAAACAGCCAAGGAAATACTACTTGCTACTTTACAGAAGTGAACGTGGTGTGGAATTATGCATGGAAATTGTGTTTCACAATGATGTTTGAACTTAAATAGTCATGCATATCCACACATATTAATATTCATGTACAGTGTAGGCCATGGTTTGTACCATTTAACAAGACAAATCTAAAACTACCAAACAAATGCTACGTTTTAATTAAAGGACACATATTTTAAGAAACATTTGTAAGTGATTAAAGGCTTTTTACTGCAAAATATTTTCTTTTTGAAGCTTTTTTTTTTTTTTTTTTTTGCTTTTGTCTGGAGAACTAGCTTTTTAACTTAAAAGGGCCTTTGAGCTGGTGGGTCTCACATGCAATTAGTTTTCTGTTCACTGATTATTAAACATTTCCTCAAAATGTGGAAATGTGGAAACAAAATTGTGTCAGAAGCTTTTCTCTCAGTATCTCCAATTTTACAGTTTTGAATTGACAGCAACACTATGCAATAATACACTCTGTGAAATTACAGTACCTCTGTGGTTCTAAAACAAAATGCAAATGCTTGTTTGTATACCTTTTGTTGTTCCATCTGTGTTTTCATGGATTCAGTCTCAGTGGGTACAGCATCCCAAGACGCTGTGGTTTTATTTATATCATCAAACCATTGCATCAGTGAGTTTGCTTCATGTTCCACTTCTTGCAGCTTGACAAGCATACCATCTAGTTCACCGGCTTTCTCCTTCAGAAGAACTCCCACATTTTCATAGCCATGGTTGATATATGACGTATTTTGTTGGACAACGGTCAGCTCTGAGGACAATTAAATATATGGGAATTTCAGTAACATACATATCATCTGCTAACGATATACAAAAATCACTCCTAAATATTTATTTTAACAGAAGTAAGTATGTCTGGTCTGTATCTTAACTGACATGCCTTACCTCTATTTAATAAGGAATTATCCAGGTCTAAAATTTGGATCAAAGTCAAGTGAAGATCATACATCAAACTTGTGTCAATTATAATAACTGCAATTTCTTCTTCTTCTTCTTGTTTATTATTATTATTGTTATTAATTTACCAATTATCAGCATCAACATTTCTAATAACTCTGCAAAATGACACAAATCCAGTAAAACAACAATGCTCTGCTTCCCCTCTGTCATCACCGTATTGTGGAAAAAGACATTTAGCATTTATTTTTGTTACCTTTGTTGGTTAGGTAGGCATGAGTTTCAGCACCGTTTACCACTGTTGTGCCTAAAATAAGGATAATTGTTTAGTTCACACACACACACACACACACGAATAGGAGATATTGAGCCTTTTTCACAAAACTCATGAGCCAATTAAAGAAAAAAGAGAAAATGTTCCAGTCTGTTGATAGCTTTAACAGTAGCCTACAACATTTTTGTAAATATGAAACTTGAATACATTACTTTTCCAGTACTTATCATACTGTATTCTATCAGTCTAAGATCCTGTTCACACTACTGTGCTGGCCCAGGGCCTCCATATAAACCCTGTTTACATTGAAGGCGCCTTTGCGCGTTCACATATGTGATTGAAAAGCCGGCCTAAAATGTGTTTTTTTTTTTTTTTGGGGGGGGGGGGGGGGGGGGGATTGGGACTCCAATAAATTAAAGATAATGAAGAGCATGTAAGGGATGTTCACGTGTTTTGGTGAGAGACCACATGAAATCCAGATGTACCTGGTTTTACTGTTGTCTTTGTTTTCGCAGGGGATGTCAGGACACTTATTAAGTTACAAAGTGCAGATCCTTTGTTGTTAATCTCTTGAAGCACAGAAACCTTGGATGACCATTCCTCCAATAAGGCCTAGAAAACATACATACATTTGTACCCAAGTACTCTTCAATCACTCTTTATGCAGTAAAACAATAATGGCAGTTAATCTAGTATATGTTGTTGCCACAGTACGTACAGTACCATGTGTTTCATAAGTCCCAGGACAGGGTACTCAGGGAAGCCCATATGCTTAGCCACCATCTCAACACCTTATCACGCGGGCATTCGTTACAGTTGAGGAGTTCAAGTCTGCCACCCAAAAATGTATTTTGGCTTATTGTGCATTACTCTAATTTGCCAGGCTGCAGAAGGCACACTGAACTTCTGAACAAATACACCACTGTGGAACTTATGAAACACTGTGTGGAGAAAAACGAAGTCAAGTATTTGTCTTATTTCATGAAATAACTTTTGGAATTTGTATGGTATGCCTGGGAGCATACCAAACCTCTTTGACAGCATGCAGGGTGGTTTTGGAGCAGTACCATTTTTGGGCAATAGCAACCTTCCCCCACAGTTGAGCAAGACCTAAGAGGCTTAGAAGCCGGTTCACACATTCTAATTGTGCATAAGATTGTAGGGGGTGGAGGTAAGGTCTGAGTTAACTATATAGAAATCTATCTAAGAACATCAGAAGGAACAAAGGGGTAAATTAACACAGAAGAGTTTCATTTTGAAATGCTTTTCAGCATCTTAAAGGAAAGACTAGTCATAAGCAGAAATTCCTAAAGAACTCTGTACTCCTCTGACCTTCACTTTCTGTAGATGTTTCTCGTGGTCTTCCACACTGCAAGCTGGTTTCACAAGAGGGATCTTCTCCGTCAACTCATCCAGCCATTTTCTGAAAGACTTAACGGCACTCTTGAATTCTGCCAACTGTCCTTGACAAGAAGAAACTTCTTCTTCCCTGCAAGTTAAAAAGCAGATCACCTTGACACAGTCCCTTAAGTATACCACAGTGCTGGTCAGTGATTCATTCTGCTTTCTATGCTATATCACAATTTTTCAAAAGGAACTGGATTATCAACTATGATAGAAACACAGTTTACACAAAATTACCAGTGCTGTACAGTCATAAACAGCTCATAAATGATGTTATAATGCAATATACTTGCATCCTTACTTCTCCTTAACTGTGTCCTCAAACTCTTTAAATTTCTTTGAAAGATTGTCCACTTTTTCAAGAATGTGGACATTGCTTCCCTCAGGGCTAGCCTCTGCAAGTTCCTTAGACAGATTCTGTAGAAGTTCAACATCCTTTGCATGGTCTGATAACTCCACATTTGTGTCCTGCCACATTACAAACAACAGATAACATTGTAACATTAGCATGCTATGCAAATAATTAAGATAAGGCAAACAGGCAAAAGCATAAAGCATTGCAGAAAGTTAATTGACAGTAATTTTGGATTATGTTGCATGCAGTTAGACCACTATCATATTAGAACTGTAACTTTAAACTCCACTGGTTCAGCCTTATTTTCCTGGGGATGAAAATGAACAACTGTGACACACACTATATTTCAAGAATGGTTTTGAAATTGGGTAGAAACCTGAATTAACTGATCAGCTAGAAACACTGTTCATTGTAAATATGGGAATTGTAAGCTTATGTGAGTTTTTATAAATTAGATCCTTTAGTCACCCCTATATAACCCCCAAGTAAAACAATTCCTTAGCATACCATGTTTAGCATTATAAATAAATACAAATCTCAATCAATCAATTAATCAATCAAAAAAGGTCACACCTGTATTAACTGTGAAAGTTCACTGACATTCTTTCCAGGCCCATCTGTCTCAGACAGGGCCTGAGATCTTTTGCCCACAAACTGCTGGACTTTCTGTGAGGTCTTTTCAAACAGCTCCACTTTGTCCTTCAGCTCTTCTAGTTTGGTGATCTTCTCTTTGTGTTTCTCACAGGCATCAGTGAAGCGTTTCGACAGGGTGTCCATTTTTGCTTTCAGAGAGGAAGCTGTGGAAGGGTCTGCTGTCTCTATAAACTTTTTCACCTTCTCTTTCATGGCAGCGATACTGCTCTGGCGAATTGAAATGTCTTGCTCCAATACCTTAAAGAAGAAAAGACCAAGGGAACCAAGGGTTAGGAGCTGATATTTAGAAATATCAATTCTTATCAATGTGCAAGGGAGATGTGGAATTTACGCTGGTTACTTTAATTTTCAATAGCACATTCTTGGTAAAAAACAACAAGTTCTGTTGGGACCTTATGTTTGGCTTTGATTTGGGGGATGGTTAATAAAGACACATTCAGTATGTTAACAACCCTGTCATAAACATAACAGTGTTTAATATGAACTGGCAGAGCATGACTCCATAGTGTTTAAATTGTAAGGTGATAAAATATCACAACTCAACTAATGTAGTGTTCACATTGACATCAAAGAAATCCTACAGCCTTGAAATTTGCAGGCCAGTTTTCATTGTAATCCCAGGCCATGCAATTGTAACAGAGGTACTTGTCCATTTACAGCCACTTAAGAATGTTCTATGTATTCAGACGGTGTATCAAGGCTACTTCAACTATTGATCTCACTAACACAACCCCCTTGTACATTTAAGTGTGAGTGAGGCATTAACATACTAATGAAGTAATCAAAATTATTTTTGCTAGAACAAAACATCTACTCACAGCCCTTTTACTGAGCATGTCTTGGATTGCAGTCGAGTTCAAAGGCACTTGATTTTTTTCTCCAAGGCTCTTCTCAACTCCTTCCATCCAGTCCAACATTTCATCCAACCCATCCTGCACACTCAGGGACCGTGTCAAAGTGATCTGCAGCTTCTCATTTCGATCACTTACCGACTTGGAAAGGTTATCATACCTCTCTACGATATCATCTGGAAAAGGATTACAAAATCATAATGTTTTATGTATTTCTTTAATATATCTGTATATTTGAAACCAGTTGGGACCTTTACTAGACCATTTGACCAAGACATTTAAAGTGAATGCACACAGCAACTACTTGACTTCTACAAGACACATTTTTATTGCATGATCCCAAAAGCTGAGAACCTAAAAAAAAAAAAAGAGTATCCTGGATATATAACCTGCTATAAAATCCCTAAAAGTAGCCGTACGAATATAAAGTAGGAAATCTCAATTCTGCGTTTAGAAAGATAATCTTGTACCATACTATTATTACTGTTACAGATAACTTAAACTGTGGATGTTTTGTTTCATTACCAGTTTTGTATTCATATTAACATGCATATACTGTATGTGGACAACACTTAAGAGTAAAAAAATAAAAAAATCAGACTAATCAGTATTGATAGAGTCACAAACAACAAATGCCCTCTTTTTTAAAAGCTGAAAGAATAGGAAGACGACGAGCTCTGTTTCTTAGAACATACCCACTGTTTCTTGGATTTTATCTTGATTTCTTAACAAGTCCCCCTCTGTGGCAATGAGAGCGGCAGCTGTTTTCCGCAACTTCTCCACAGCACCTTGACGTCCTGACATCTGTCCCTGAAGAGCCTACAGGTAAATGGCATTATTTTATCATCCTAGGGATATTCACATGTTGAGTGTTTTTCTTCTAAACGTTTAGATTAAATAGTATGGTCCGTATTTTCAAAAGATCTTTAATTAACTTCAATAAAATTTAATTATGAGATTCAGTTATTTGGTTCTAATTTTGTACAAATATTATTCAGTAGATTTTGTGGTTTCACAGCGATAAAGGTACGCACACATTTTATTCTGTTACTTGAAGGAGTTAATCAAAGACTGAAGTATTCACTTTGAAAATACACGTTTGTCTTGTTTGTAAAAAATGTAGATAATGCTATTATGACTGAAGTAATATTACTGGCTAAAATACTATACTGGTTAAAATATCACTCACCAAGTGGATAAGTACACAAATACTTTAAAACATGATTTTAAAAAAATAAAGTTCACCTGAAAATAACTGCATTTGCTACATCACTGTCAATAACTAATTCACCTTTTTTTCTGTACAGCTTAATTCCCATTATGTTTCACAGGCTCTCAGTTAAGTAACTACACAGTGAAATACAGGGAATTTATTTGTGGGTAATAACAATTTTATACAAATTAAGCAAAATAGCCAATAAAACCGTGTGAAAGAATAAGTTTAGCCAGACATTGAAGTAGCCAAGATAATTAAAGCACCATTTTGCTACTTAAGGATTTGTTGTTTAAATATTTAGACACAGTGTGTAAAAGCTAGGAAATAGCTACATTTTTGTCAAGGAGAAGCCAGTCTCTGACTGATTAAATCTAATAAAATAAGTTTGCTTTTAAGCTTACTTGGTTTCTAACCCAAATTCTTTACATTTTGAATTACCTACATCACAACTGGGCACCCTTAGACAATATAACAAGCCATAGTTTTTACATTATACTTTATTGAAACACATTGCATGAATTAAGGATATTGCTTGCCTTGGTTTCCTCAAGCTGCTTTTGAAGATTTTTAGGGTCAGCAGCAATTGGTTCTGCCAGCTGTTTATTTGCAAAATCTTCAGATTCTTCTAACCATGATCCAAGGCCAGTGGAGGCATCTTCATACTGTTTGTATTTCTCTACCACATCTTTGAGGTTGTCACCCAGTTGGTTACACTGAAACATTAAAACAGGACATTGTGACATCATAACCAGTGGATGTACAGTGATACCAAACAAAGAAATGCAAATTAACATTTAAGAAAACCAAACCAAAAATGGCATCAATATAACAATAATGACTCACAATAATCAATAAAACTTTAAGTTGCTTGTGTAGGTATAGGTATGGTTGTCAATTGGGCATTTAACCGGTCTGGATGTTTTTTGTACTGCCTTGCTGGCTGAGGGTGGAAAGATTTAACCCTTTAAGGACAGTGATCATGTAAACACGATCATAACGTAGTGTCTTTCTGGGCCTGTGATCGGGTAAACACCACAAAAAAAAAAACGCACTTCAATTTATTGACTTACTAGGCTACAATACTTTGTGTTACAGGTTGGAAATGCCTATCATTGAATAGTTTCCATTACTGCTTATAAAGATCCTGAGAATAAACATGTATTATGGTATTGCAGCGACATAAGGAATATTCTGTGCATATGTTTAGAAATTGATAAGCACACAATATAAATATTTCCACTCTAAAGAATTTCATTTTAAGATGGCAAGGAGATTAGATCACTGTTGGCAGACATACTGGCGTCTGATTCTAGTGAATTAGAATTTATACAATATAGCCTATAGGTGTTCTTAGTATTATTTATTTTTTAAATAAATGCTCAGTTCTAAACCATGTGTTGAGTGTGAGGCGCTAAATTCACAAAATCACTCAGGTGAAAGAATGTCTTGTATTTTGCCCGTATTTAAAAAAATAAAATAAAAAAATCTACAAAACTTTCAGGGAGTGTTGTAGGGTCGTTTAGGTAACAGAATAAAATGTGTTTGTACATTTATCTCTATGAAACCCAAACCTCCACTGAATAATAATGTAAAACAATGAAAAAAAATATTTTATATATATATATAAAGAGTTTGTTTTTAATTACTGGAGTGGAAAATAAAGTAAAAAGGACTGTAAAAAGTACGTTATACAGTTCCTTCTGACAAAACCCGATAGCCAATAAACACCGGAAAACACTGGAAAAACTGTGGAAATGTTTAATCAATTCACGTTGACCTTACCCCTTTCCCATTAAAAAATAAAACCTACTACAATAATAATAATAATAATAATAAATTATACAAAACTGTATAAAAAAGCAGATTTTGCCAGTGCTTGCTAGTCTATTAACCATCTTTAAATTTAATTAAATTTATTATTAAGGTTTTCACACGTGCAATACTGTCCAACAAATACTACATGATACTGTGATCATTGCACTGTGTCATGTTAATGAACCATAGCTAAGTTTTAAAACAAATGCCTATTGTTAAAGTGTACTGCAGTTAGTAATCCTTTCCAATTACTGATATCTTAAAACTGAAGGGCTATATAACAACAATAAATACTGTGACTCATTTTTAGAAGGCCTTCTTTGTTGTTCTCCAAGTTGCTGTAGTGACATTGTAGATGCTATACCTAGTTACTGTAAAAGATATACTGTTTTAGCAGACACATTTCATTAAGTAAAAATATATCTGAATGTTCTTGAAATTAAAAGTAGAAATACAAAACTGACATTTGTCTTTGTGAACATGCTAAGTGATAAATCCTAAGGTAGCAAATCTGCAAATTTAATACGAGCCAAAATTTCCTGTTATACGGTACATTAGTTTCTTAAAGGATTTCCACTATCTTATTAGAAATGTACTGTTTAGCACTGATCGGTACATTCTACTGTGCCCCTAGCATTTGAATAATGCTTTACATTACATTGTTCTGCGTGTGATTAAATACATAAGCTTTACAGTAAAATGTGGGTTACTTATGATAATATAATGGTAATTAAACCACATATAAATGCGTGTGTGTATGTGTAAACACTGCATATGTAGCGCTAGCCATTAGTAACATTGAAAAACCCAAACCAAATCTCAGTAGATTTTGACTGATTTTGTCTTTTTTTTTAATGAAATTTGCCATGACCTAAACAGGCTTTTCAAGGTTCAGAAATTATTTGTAAAAAAAAAGAAAATAAAAATACCACGTAGACAGGATCGTCGCTTTAGAAACTGTATTGATTTACTACAGCGTTACTCATTACCACAGCTACTTGTCTCAGGTAAGATTAGTCTCTAGACCACCATGATATAGCTACTATTTTTCTGGCTTTCAAGTTTGATTGCTAAAAATATCAGGAGAACAATACAGTGTATACTGCATGATTATTGATTTGTACTGAGAGCTGGTGGTATTGTGTTAAACTGTATTACAGTATACTGCAGTTTTGCTAGAGCTAGGCTGACTGAGAAATATGTCCGGATTTGATCTGTGGAAAAGATGGAAACCCCATATTAGATCAAACATTGCCAAAGTGAAAATACAAACCCTAGAGCTTCCCCGTAGCTTGGAAGTTGGAAGCTATTCACAGTATTTCCATATTGTCCCAGTTTAAGGACATCAGAATTCGGTCACCTTATTTAGTCTTAGTCAAATACAGCCAAAAAACATCTGGTCCCAGGGAAGCATCCCACTGAAAAAGGGCTGGTCCTTAAAGGGTTAATGTGCTGGGTGTTTTGTTTTTTTTCACTTGGGACAGTTAAGCATATATACATATATGCAACAGCAGATACTGATTGTTGGTATGTATCAATGAAAATGACACAGGCACGTTCCAAGCTAAAATGAGCTTTGTCTACACATTACTGGGGTTGAATCTCTTGTATTACTGCACACGCAAGCAAGGCCGAATTAATGCATACACAAACTAAGCACTTGTCTAGGGCCCAAAATCATGGGGGGGGGGGGCTCAAAATGAAAGCTTTTTTTTTTTTTTTTTTTAAACCGATACAGAATTGCAAGCAAACTGGAAGAACTTCACCCACTGATATTTCAGCCAAGGCAGTGCATCTCACTTGTGTTTACACAAAATCAAACTGGCTGACCCAGAACTTACTGTCTAGTTCACTTTCGCGCGGCGACACAAGTACATTCCAGGTCAGTCAGTTTGACTTTGCTTGAGTACAGCAAACAATGTCTCTTTCATGGGCAGCAAAGCAAAAACACAAGAAACGGGAAGAAGAAGAATGTAAGCGACAAAGGGGGGGGGGGCGTTAGAAATATTTTTACAATTAGGATTTGACATAGGCTTCAGGTTTTTACAAATTTATTTTGAAATGTATTTCGCACACCGCCTTCAACTGAACTGTTTCTGGCTGATAAGCGGTCCTTGAAAATGTCATCATAATTAAATAACTGTAAGTGACCGCTTCTGATCAAAGCCATTTATAATAGCTTAAAAACAAAAAATATACCTTTTGCAAATTGGTGGAGCTTGAGTTAAGCTAATATATATATATATATATATATAATCGGATAATAAATAAATAATAATATATAAATAATCGGATATTTGTTGTTTTTCATATAAGAAGATAGGGGCCCAGAAGTGTATGTTTGCCTAGGGCCCCTTGATGGGTTAGTCTGGCCCTACACACAAGCTGTGTCAACAATGTGTCGATAACCGTGGAGAATATACACTTAAATTATTAGAAAAATACAAACATTACAGCTGTGTCAGTCAATAACTGACAACTCTACCCAAATATACTGTCTGACTGCTAACAATCCTAGTCATGTTGACTTAAAATTAGAGAGTAAAGAGTCTGAGGGTCATTAATATAACTGCAAAATGACCATTAGAATTGGGTGAACCAAAGTATCTCACTAATAGAGTAACCTCCCATTGTGTTGTTGCTATGGAAACAGACCCCGATTAGCACTAGCCTTGGACTACTTTACCTAAAATAACATTAGCTGGTCCAAGATTAATAGTGATAGCCATGGTCTATGAAACTAGTTTATATTTAAATTAGATATTAAAGTTCCAAATTTGACTACAGATGTCAATATATTACTATGATATGGTGTAAAATGTTTTCACCACATTGTACCTGTGCAGCAAATATTTTGGTAACATTGGAAAATTACCTGGGAGTGAAGAGCTTTGTAGCGATTTGCTGCAGAGTCCAGTTTGTCTTGCACTACAGTACAGACTCCAGATGTATCTACGTCCAGTTCTGAGTCAATGCTAGTATCTGCTTTGCTGAATGATTTGGTCGCATCCAACACCCTTTGTCCAGAGATTGTGATGAACCTCAGATCTCCTTTGTGAGAGATCACATCTTCCGAAAAGCTTCTCTGCCTTTGAAGCTTGCCGTTCAGAACACCCAGGTCGGATGCTCCAGTCTTTAGGTCTGTGATCTCACCCTCAGACTGCTGCAGCCAGTTTTCAAATTCACTGCAATCGGTTTCGAATTTCTGAAGTTCTTCTTGTACCGCGTGGATCTGCTTCATTTTGTGCTCTGCCTTGGACAAAGTGGTTTCATAGCAATCCTTCAGCTCCTGGAGGTTTCTCTGCAGCTTCTCCTTCTCTTCTGGAGAAAGCATGTGGCCCTGTTTCTCAAGCAGAGCCTGGGCAGACTGAGTAGCAATGATAAAGTCTGGTTGCTGGGACAAGATTTCCTGATGATGAGCCTGTTTAATTAATGAAAACATTTTAAGTTTGGTCATTTTTCCAAAATGTATGGTCAATCACTTAAGTGGCTTGAGACATTTAAGTCACAGCTTTAATGTCCATTTCCTTTACTTTTTATTAACAATCTTGAGGCTTAGAACAGACTAATGTGCAGTCTAAGTACAATCACTGGACATGAGAAACTTCAAATACATTTTTTCTAGGGTCCAAATAAGTGGGACATACTGTATTTGATGGCGTAAATGACATGATATTTCAGAGATAGTGAGGCAGAGTTGTATGTCAATATTGTTTCACCTTGCATCTTAGTAGTTACATGGATGCTAGATAGCTAACAAATATCACACACACACACACACAGACACACACACACACACTTAGGATTTTATGTTTTGGGAGTTTCCAGACCGGTAGAAAATCATTACAATTTCAAAAGATTGTATTGCATCCATGGGGCTAGGATGCAAAATTAAACATTAAAAGATGAGTATTATTAACAAACAATACACAAATTAAACAACCTGTACCTTGACTTTTCCATACTGCTTATTTAAATCTAATCCTTCTGTGGCTTTCCCTTTTCCATCCACAACAGTGCCGGTCTGGACCTGCTGCAGGTTTCCATTTGCTTCATCCTCCTCTACAATCATCGACGTGCCTGTGCTTTCCAGAGGAAGGTTCCCATTCTGTTTGGCCATCTCCTGCTCTAGATTTCCTTCCATGTCTTTTTCCTTTCCAACGTTAGACAACCAGCCCAAGAGTCCTTCAATTTTGATCTTGCTCTCTTCCAGCTGCTCTACTGCTGCCACCTACAGGACAAAAACAACTACTGTTAGTTTCTACATTATGTGGACGGTAGTTAGCACAGAAAGTATAGTGGACTGACTGTGAAATCTACACTATATGGCCTTCTAGTCTTCATGTTTTATTTATTTTTTTATTATTATCTCTTTAAAGACTTTACAGAAAGAAGAATTAATTAAACAGTTCTAGTTTAACAACAATAACAAAATGGGCATAAATATACATATTAGTATATCAGATAAGTCTGCTGATCTGAGCAGAATTATCTGTCCTACACTACAATAGGGCCTGCAGTTGTGTGGAGTTTCCTAGGCCTGAATACAAGGTTACAGAACTGCCCTGTGCTATAATAAATGGATTATATAAAGCCAGTGTAAGACAAGGAAATTCTAACTTGTGCATGGTACTAGGGAGGTGATAGATTTGTAAGGTTTTCCAACCTTTTCAGTTTCTTGCTTGATAGCTGTTGTCATCGCCTTGTCCAGGTCTTTCCTTGACTCCTCGGCCCGCTGATTGAGCAGTTTTGATTTGCTGTTCACTTCCTCCAGTTTTCTCTCAATCAAGGCTATTTGCTCTGGCTGCAACTTGTCTCTGTTCTCTTCCAAGAACTTCTTAGTACTTCTCACTATCTCTGTTAAGGCACTGTCTCCAGCCTGTACGTCTCTTTGCAAGGCCTTAACAAAAGGGGAACAAATATGTGTGTCAATAGTAATAGTTGCACACAGAACTGTTGCATTCAGACTGTAGAAAATATGTTATATCTGAGATGGAAGCTCTATGAGCTTCAATCAGCCAGACAACTACCACAGAACTGTCTGGATGTCAATATGATATTCGGTCAAAAATAATCCCTCCTTATATGGCAGCATTTAAAACCAGACCTGCCTTTGTTATCTGTTGTCAGGTGGTCAGTAGTGTGGTATGCATGTCACACGCAGTTTGAGGTTGTTTTAAAACGACAGGTCTCCCTAACATTATTTACTACCAAGCACTGTTGCAAGCTACTGTTAGTGTAACTTGCAATTACCGATGCACTTCTTATCAAATGGCTGTGCAGTGTCATTCTTTAAATTATATAGTTTTATGGATGACGGTTGTTTTAAAGTAGCGATATTCTGTTTTTTCAGAAGAGCTACTGCAATGCTACTTCATTTTTTTACAGCAGCAACATGTGAAGACACTTAAACTACTGGTGTTTGAAACTAACTTATTGTTTGATTCATCAGGCATTGAGGCGGCTTGTAACAGTTTTGGTTGGTTGCTTTAATTGTTCTTATCAGGCATATTTTTCAGAGTAGCCTACATTTCCAGCCATTCTTACCTGATGCTCTGTCTGAAACTGCTGTAGGTCACCCAGACTATCTCCACTAATGGTAGTTTGCTGGTGGCCAATAAGCCTGTTCTCTGTCTGCGTCAAGTGGTCATACAACTCTTGCAGTTTTTCTGTGTACTCCTTTTGCTTTTCCGCAATATTCTAGAATGAGAATAATGCATTTTAACTCCAAACGCTCTCAAAGTTTACCACATTCATTCATTCAAAACCTACAATTTCACAGAGGTATGCTGTAAACATGATAGCAACCGAACTGAATAAGAACAAAACGTTAAAGCAATCTTAACATTCTCACAACTTTGTTAGTGGGACAGTAACATCACTGTTATTAAACAGCTGGCGTCATGCACACTGAAGAAGTGTTTTGCTTTGGTGGTCCAGTGGAGTTAGCATTCAGACATGCTGGGTCTTGATGCCTGAAAGAAGTAAAGGGGACCAGAACAAACAGGTCAGTTTTTAAATATTATTTTTTCTGCAAGTCATCAACAAAAGCACAACTATGTATGTCGTATTTTGTTTAAAATAAATAAATAAATCATGCAGGGTTGTTGACAAACACAGCATGTGAGTTTATTGTGAAATACAGATCAGAATACAACTTTGAATCCCTTAACCTCCAACCTCAATGTGCTTAATCTCCAAAGTTTCTGCACATCAACTTTTTAACAGGATAGTGATACAATGGTATTCTGAGGTATCCTGAAGATAAGGGGTTAAACATTCTGAGTTAAACACTTTAAGGAATGTATTGAGAAATATTTTTTATGGATTGTTTTTTGAAGAGTGTTTATAATTCAACACTGCTTTGAAAAACTGAACTTCCAACCCTAAGTTAACAAAAGGTTTCATTAATCAATACAGTCCTTGTGGTAACTTTCCTTAAAACGAGTTATTGGAAATAGGGCCCACTGTATTGTTAGTTTGCACTGTTTTACTTTATGGTGAATGCATTCTTTTGTTATGTTTGATTTCCCATTTTTAACTAAAGGCAGTTTCTTTTATATTGCTTGCATTCAAGGTGACAATACTTTAACAGCAAATGTCATCAAAAACCAAACCTTCTGAGTACTCAAGTCTTGTCTTATTTCTAGATGAAGCATCAGATTGTCTCGTTGTGTCAAAACCATTTCCATGAGTTCTTTGAAAGACTTCTGAGCAGTGTTAAGAGACTTCAGCAGCAGCTTGCTTTGCGAGGGAGCAAGATCTTGGGCATGTTCAGCTATGAAGTACTGAACATCAAATGCTGTTGATTCCAGCTGATTTTTTGTGATAGACAGGGTTTTTTCTAAGTCCTGCAGGTATGGAGGAAGAGCATGAGATGTATCATTTTTGCATAATAAAAACTATGGAAATTATCTCAAATATGAAAACCCAAACACAAGTTTAGTTGAATTCATGATGGTTACCTTGTTTTGCTGAATTCTGAGCTTCACAGTTTCCAGATCATCTGTGTTCATGATATCAAGGTTTGCAATGCTTCCAGTATTTTCTTCAATACAAACTGAAAGCTGTTGAACCCTTTCAAGCAGCTCTTGGTTTGTATCTGCTAATTTAGACTAAGAAAGGAAAAATATCAATATGTTACAAAGTTAATATCGGTGATCATGACTGCCAGGCTATCAACATTATTGACTGTCAGGTTGTCTTCATTTGACTGATAAAACAAAAAGCTGCAATGACCAGTTTGTTTACCAGAGACATTTAAAATAACAAAATACTTGCCTTTTCCAAGTAAACAGCATCTGTTACAAAATGTCTTCTTTCTGCGGACATTTTGCAAGCATCAGAGAAAGCGAGCTGCAAATCTTTAGAAACCATTTCCAGATCGCTGCGTATTTGCGTGGGAACACATTCATTAGCAGACTCTAATAACTGATCCGCTGTCTTCAGATCTTTAGTTAGAATGCCAGCCAGTGCAGAAAGCTGTGATTCTAGCGACTAAAAACAAAGAAGTGTACGCTTAACAAGCATGTTACCAGCAAATATATTTTAAATGAAAACATGCAAGCTTTGTGAAGATTCTAATAAAATATGCCATGTAAATGCAGCCCTTATCAGACATACTGTGATTCCATCTAATATGTGCTAGAAGTGTGGGTTCCTATTTTACGTTTGTTTGGGTTTAAGTGTGGAGTTACTGCTTTTTCTGCCGTTATTTATTAGAAACTAGAAAACCAACCTCTGATTCTTTAAGCTGAATTGTTAATGTTTCCAAGTTGTTGCCAAGCGGTTCTAGACTGTCCAGTTCATTTTTCAGGTCTTCGAGTACATCTGAATGATCCTGTAGCTTCCCAATGCATTCCAAATAATGCTGTGTAGTACTGTGTGACTGTTGGAAAGTTTAAAAGAAAAAACAATAAGCGTTATAATTGTTTACATTTACTGTAAAAAACTTTAAGTCTATTTTCTAGGTATTTTTAGGATGTCTTAAAAAGGTGGGAGTGACTTGTACACCGGTATAGCCTATAGGCTTTTTCCTGAAATTGTTGTCTCAAAAAGGGGAGTGGGGTGACTTATACATCAGTGCGACTTATACACTGGTTTTTACGATATTTATCTCTATATGAATACACAAAGATGCTTTTTTTTTTGCAATGTACTTACTTTAGGCTCTCCTTTAGTTTCAGTTGTATTCATGGGGCTCTGCTCATCTTCACACTCATCAGCAGGGATTTGTTTGACTTTTTGCTTACAAAGTGCTTTGATAGTTTCTGGTAGGTTACAGAACATATCATCATTTACAGCTGCATTTATAAATGCAGCATCCTGCATGTTTCTATCTCCTTTAGCACTTCCAGGAGTTTGGTTCCTTTCACATTCTTTATTTCTTCGAAGAATATCACTGAGCTTGCCAGCCAACTCTTTGAACATTGCTGGATCATCATTTAGAGATGTAGTCAGTAGGACCTGCTGTAGCTGTGATTGGAACAGTTCTGCAGCAGGAGCAGGATTTGTTTCATGCATTTTCTCTTTCAAGGTCAAGTTCTTCTTTATCCCAAGCTGTTCATTGGCCTTAGACTGGAGGGCCTCTTGTTTTAATAAATCAATAAGAAGATCAGGGCTTTGGCTGTAAATGTGACTTAATTGCAGTTCTTTCTCCTCAACACTTGAACCTGCATCCTCCTCAGTACCTTTGCTGGACTCCTGAATGTTTATTATAATTTTGAGGATATCCTCAACTACCTGAGATTCAGCTTTTTGTAAGACTTTTGCATTAGTATCCTCCACTGTCATTTTTACCAATCCCTGCAAACTTGACCTTAGTTTACTACACACATCAGAGGTCTGCACACTTCCAGATGCAGAGCTGTCTGTAATGCTACTGATGTCAGATTGGACTGCCAGTTTACCAACAGAATCTGTAAGTTGACTGGATAAATCCACATTAGTATCCTTGTTTTTACTCCCTGTGCAATCATACAATTCATCATCTATAACAGCTCTGATGTGAACCGAGTCATTACTATCTCTCAAAATTGTTTTTTCAGCCGAATCAGACAACTGATCCATTGCATCAACTTGAATCTGACTGCTCATATCCCTGCTTATCTCGAAACCATCTTGATTTCTCATGTTAAAAGCTTGTATTTCTGTAACATTTTCCACCTGTGCTTCAGTGTAGGCCTCTGTCATACTTGTACTGATTTCTAAATTCTCACTATTATCTTGTACTTTGTATTTTATTTGAGTACTAGGTGGTGCATTAACAAGATCATTGGAAGCATTTGAAGTGCTTTCATGACCTCTCTCTGTAAAACTAGCTATCTCTGTTTGGCAAAATCCTGTATTAACAGATTCATTGACATTAAGATCGCAATTTATGCTGTGCGCTGGGGTATCCATGAAGTTCTCTTCTTCATACTTTTGCTTTTTGATCAATGAACCCGAATCATTAGCGTGTGATGTGGACATTTCAGTTTCTAGTTTAATACCGTCTACTCTTTCTTTCAGGTAACCTGCAAGACTCTGTGAACCACATGAAGGGGAGGCCTCTTCTGTTTCTCTGGATATATTTTTAAATGTGTTTGGTTCAGAAGACAGGGAAGACCTATCTGATTCATTGCCTTCCTGGATGCAATTTTGGATAATGTTTGAATCCAAACCTACACCAGTCCCTTTCAACTGCACACTCTGCCCTGTGTATATAGCCTCTTTGCATGTTTTTAAATCTAGGCATCTTTTTCCAGACTGCATTGAACTGCCATTGATAAGAACAGCATGCTCACTAAACTTCTCTCCATCCGCAGATTCAGCTGGTTCTTGTGATACCTCATGTGAACAGATCTCAAATGTTTCTGATGCAGTGTTTTTGCAGATATTCTTTTCTAGAGCTTCAGTAAGAGAGAAGGATTGTTTGAATTGAAGATCCTGCACATCACTGAGTTCCATCTGCAGGCCCATCTGTTTCAGTTTTATTGAATCATCTGCTTCTTTTCCAGTAATTGTTTCGTCCATGTATGTAAGCCCTTCACCAAGCTGCTCATCTATAAGCCCAAGTTTGGATGCCAAAGTCACCGACACCTGTTTTCCTTGCTCAAGATCTACAATTCCACCAGACAAGACCTGACCTTCCAACAGCCTCTGTGCTGTGCTATCATTTAAAAGACCAAGTCTTGCTGCTTCTGGAACAATATGCAAATCATTGTTTTGTGGGTCCATTATGGCATAGACAGCCTTCTCAGAGTTTAGGACTTTTTCTAAAACATCATCATCAACCAGACTGTGTTGTATAGCATCACTGACGGGAATTGTTTCTCCAGTTTTTGATTCATAAAACCTGCCGAGTAGGCCCACATGTCTTGGTATCAGTCCTCTTGCCACAGCCTCCTGAAGTGTTAAGGTTTTGCCTGTTTGTTCCTCTTTGATTCCTCCATCCTGGAACTGCAAAGCTGACACATTTAATATGATATCCTTGCCAACAAGTCCCTTTTCTAAGGCGGTATCAAAATCGTATCGCTCACCAGTAGCATAATCCAAACTGCTGCCTACTTCCAACTGAACTTTGAGAAGTTTTGCAGCATTATGTTGCTCTAACTTTCCCTTCTCAACAGCAGTCGAAAGCAACAGGTTCTCTTCTTTTTCGTTCATCAATCCTTTAATAAATGTCTTCCCCGAGAATTCCAAGTCAGCTTTTGGAGATTTTTCTGATACCTGATCATTTAAGTCACTGGACAAACTTTCACCTGCAAGCGAGTTACATTCAGTGTCTTTATAAGGGTTACATTCTCTAATGGGAGGTAGCACATCAACATCCTCATCGAATACTGTTTCTTTAGTATCACATGTCATTGCTGTTTCTTTGGGTGTGTGTGGTCCATCTAAACCAGTTTCAAGCATGCATTTCTGACTGCCAAGATGTTGTCCTTCAACATTTACATCTGTGATTAGGTTATAGTTTTGGGTCTGCAACTGTACTTGTGATTGATCTTTGGCTACAGAAGATAAAACAGCTACAGACCTATCAGCACATCCAGAATAATGAGTTTGTTTTGCAACACTGTATTCACAGCAGTTTACTATGTTCCACACTTCTGAACTGTCTATGTGTGTCTCATTGCCATTGCGCTTATGGCTTTCTGTTTCTTCAGAAAAGCAATCCTGTAAACTTGAAACTAATTGTTCCTGCACCTGTCTTGGAAAATGCTTGTTCGGCATGGTATTTTGTTCTTTTTCAATTCTACTTTCATGTGTGCCTACAGATTGTTCACATACATGGTTTTCTACAGCCTCAGTACAATCATGTTTGTCTAGACTGATGCTAGATTGTTTGAGATATTTTTCAGAACTCTGTGTAAAACATTTGGTCATTTTATCTAACTCTCTGTTGTATATCAATAGCCTCTGTCCTGATGTGGGATCCATACAACTATTTGTCATTAAATAGGATATCAATAGTTGTTTGGCTTCTGATGAAGATGGTAAATTTGTATTTTTCAGTTTAGATATTTCTTGATTCTGTTGTGATTCATGAGGACTAACTAGCTGAAGTTCACACGAAGAAACCCAAGTTGCAATCTTTTCATCGAAATCATCTATACCAGGAATGGTATCAGGTATCACTATAGAATTCAAAACACCTGCAATATTGCTGTCTATTATCTCGGACTTGGTTGCATTTTCAATGCTTACTACCTCAGAGCTCTCTGGAATATACAGTGCTGCTATTTTTTGTCTGTTACTTAGCAATTTATAAGCAAGTTCATTTGTAATCACCTCATGCTGTGTGGAAGTTGATAGAGTGAAGATTTCACCCGAATGAGGCCAGATAAGACCCATAAAAGCCTTTTGTTTTTCCAGGATTAAAAGAGCACTGCTGGATGTTATTAAATTACACTGAACAGCTTCATCCACACTTAATCTTTCACCTGAGCGAGGATTGACGATTCCACCATTTTGGGCCTGATAGCTCAATAGTCCACAGGCAGTATCTTGATCAATCAGGCCTTCTTGCACTGCTTCCTCCACGTTTAGCTTGCAATTTGTTGTAGGATCCGTAATACCTCCTGCAAATAGCTGAGCTCCCAGCAGTCTGAACATGGTTTCCCGATCAATAAGGCCTTCATGAACAGCCCGCAATATGCTGACCTCTCTACCAGATTTTAAAGCTATTTTACCATCTTCTCCTTTCTTCACTGGCAACAATCTCAGACCTGTCTCTTCATGAACCAAACTCCTCTGCACAAGCTGTATTAGTGAAACCTTTTCTGCTGTATTTGGGTCAATCAAGTATTTGCATGTATCCTCTCTTTCTAGAATCTTCCGGAACAATGGTGGTGGAATTAGCCCACTTTGGAAAGCCTTGTCTAGGTTTATAATGTCACCTGTACACGTGACTCTTAAACCCCCTGTTGCCAGTTGCATTTCAATCATCCTAATGGCTAGTTGTTCTGAGATAATTCCATCTCTCAAAGCAGCAATCACTGGAAGAGGTTCAGAAGCATACTTGGCACTCAGAATACACCTATTAGCTTCATTAATTTCCTGTAAATGCATGCAACTCTGTTTGTCAACCAGACCATGCTTGAAAGCATCGTCTACATCCAAACACATGCTGAATTCTGGTAAGATGAGTCCAGATGTAATCAACTGAGCTTCAAGTAAATTGATTCCAGTAGTGTAGTCAATCAGGCCTTTCTGCATAGAGCGACAAACTGAAAAGACAGCTCCAGTTTCCAGGTCTATAAGGCCTTCAATGGTTTGATAATCCTATGAAAGATGAAACAATGGAATACTTCAATAAAGGGTCACACTCATTAAAAAAAAATAAAAAAATGTTCTTGACATCAAATGGAAGTTACACATAAAACTATGTACTTACCAATAGGACAAGCATGTGAATGTTAGCAGTTCATATGCACAAGTGAAATCTGTGTCAGTGTTTCAACAGCAAGAAGAGGGGGGCACAAGAAAAGCTTGCATGCATCTGTGAATGGAAAACCTTTCTTCCATAGTATATAAAACAGAGTTAGTTAGAGGCAGAATACATTAAGAGCATTATTTTAGTTCTGTGAAAACCTGTGAAGATAAAACCATCATGCTCCATTTGACTGTGAAAAGTTAGAATGTGGGTATTAGAAGTTCATGCTATGCATGTTTACAGCATACTCTGTTCATACACACACACACACATTCTGAAAAGGGAATAACCCCACAACTGTACCAAACACGCATGTACAAAATGTACACTTAAGACTTGTTATTAAAAACACTCATCTAAAATTATACTAATAAACAATTCTATTTAAATGCATCTAAAGTTGCCCAACAGGGCATGACATTTATCATTTTACTAACATTAGCTAGGCTGCTGCCCCACCTTCCCTTAAATATGACCAGCAACTCATGCATTAAACCAGACATGAAAAAAAACAGAAAAACATGTTAGTCATTTTTCATGCAATTTGGTCACCTTACATCTAAGCTGCTTTACAGCCTCAGTCACAAACCATGTTTCTCAAAGAAGTTGCCACTAATTCATATTCTACCTGTTCAGCAGGAAGGCTCTGTGGTTGTGGAAGCTGATCAACAGACTGCTGAGATAAATCATTGTATGCCTGCTCCAAAGACTTCAGCTCTTGTTTGGTGACTTGTCTTTCTTCTTCTGTCATTCTAAAAGGGATACATTTAGCATGTCAATGTATTTGTGTTAACAGCACTGGAATACAAAGTATAGTACATGTTTAAATCATAATAAAATTAAAAAACTAACTTGTCACTGTGCTTAGCCAACATTAACTGTGTCGCCCTCAACGCTTCAGCAATTTGTTCTTTCTTTGTTGCTACTTCTTCCATTGAAACCTGTAACAGGAAAAAAAAATATTGTACAGTTTTTACATCAGATTTAATCAGTTACATCACGTTAGAAATGAAAGATGTGTTTATCATTTTCAAATATCTCCTAAATTCTGTTTCCAGTTGTTTGACATCAGACTGAAGTCATGTTCAGGTTTAAACCACCCAGCTCTTGGTATTTTGAGACTACTGTTAAGCAATATCAGCCCCTTGTTCCAAACCCCAACTATTGAACCAGTACTGATACCACTAGGATGTGGATGAACTCCCTTACAGCAAAACGCATGTTTATATAAATCGTTTATATGATCATTTCTGATAAAAGGGGATGTCTTGAGCTGGTAAGTTAAAAAAATAAAATAAAATAATAATTTAAAATGACCGCTACGACTGAAAATGTATTTCAAGAAGGTGTGAATTGTTTTACTAATTCTTCGATCTTGCTAAAAAATACGGTACCCAAAGAGCTTTGCATTTTAACTTTTGTCTGAAATTTAGTGAAACTAAATGCCATGTCTTTTTTTTTTTAACTCCTGTTAACTGCAGTTTATGTGGTCAGTGTACATATACATTCATGCATTTTTATATACCTATATATAGCCCCAGGAAATATTTTTCTACAAACAGTTCATCCATATTCAAAATATATTGCATAATGTATTGTATGTATTCTCTACACCTGTTTAAAAAAGAGAGAATGCTGTATTTTGGTATTTTAAATTTTAAATATATTGATTATCATTTTAACATGCCACTGTAATTTACTATTATTAATAAAAATAATCCATTTGTGAGTGTTTTCAAATAACACTAACAACAATAACACTAATTTTGTGCTTTCTTTTAGCATACAAAGCAATACGTTGTGTGATACAAAAATGTAGGTCATTTTGGAACCATCCAGTTGCACTTGACTTATCTTCAGTTAATATACTGAATAAGCTGTGTATACATGTACACTTTTAACCTCCTGCAAACGGGTGCTTTGTTTTTCATCATTCTAATGCTTTTATGCTATGCAAGAGCCCTATTTCCACTGTGCTGCAATTATGCTTTAATGACACATTGCACATTTTCCCTTTAATCCTAAAGTACATCAATATTTATAGTAATATCCATATTAATATTGAATGGGAAATGAACTTAAATGAAAGGGTAATTTCAAAACAAATTAATAAGGGAAAATGTAGATGTACACTAATGCAGGGGTGTAGTTCCCTCAAAATTTATTTCAAAACAAAAGTTTATATATTTTTTTTAACTTTGTTCATTATTTGTATATTTGTTTTATTTGTCCCATTGTTTTTACATGCTACAAAAATATTTTTGTAGAATAGTTTCTAAATGTCAGTTTGCCCCTTTAGTGTTCAATGTGATTAGATGCTTCTTGCTGTAAACAGTGCGATTGGTTGTACTGAAGTATGTATTAATAAATGGTATCAAGATCAAAACATATTTTATTTTTAAATCTGCAGCTTTATTTTTTATTCAAGTTTATTCTTTTTTGCCCCTCACAGGAGCTGATGAAAGGATATGTGCAAAGTCATTTGCGGCTCCAAAACACCAATATTGCTGCAAGAAAACGTGTTTAGCTGGCGTAAAGTGGTACTTTAGCGGTCATTAAACGTATGGTGTATGTATAGAATGGTTTTCACTTGGCGTTCTGCACCCACTATCAAATGAGCACTTTGCCATCATCAATCCAGTTAAATTGTACTGAAATGTATTCAAATGAAGAAAAGAGCATGAAATCGGGTGGGGATCTGGAATACTAAGCTGGCGCAAACATTATAATGCAAGGGTCTCCAATCCTGGTCCTGGAGGGACAGTGTCCCTCCTGGTTTTTGTTCCAACTGTATCCTAAATTACTTAATTGGACCAATTGATTTCTTACTGGAAGCTTAATTGGTCCAATTAAGTAATTTTGGGTACAGTTGGAACAAAAACCAGGAGGGACAGTGTCCCTCCAGGACCAGGACTGGACAGCCCTGTTATAATGAGATGTAAGGATTTAGCATTGCACTTGGGCAATTAACTTTGCACCTCCTCGTACAAGGTGCAAACCATTAAGTAATTATCAGTTTACCCAGTCTATATTGTCTAAGAACATTTAAAATAAATGCAGATAATTCACTGTAAAGAACATATTAATTAAATATTCAGTGTTTCGCAGCACAGTGATTCTTCACTAGCGCAACACAGCTATAAATGCAATAAAATGTCAACTGCAGATGGAATGAAATATGCATAGTATTGAAATACAGGTAATAAAAACAGTACTTCATGTTTTGAATGCTTCATACGTTGCTGCAGACTCGCTTAGTTTAATAAGAGAATATGTTTAATGAATCGTTTCATTTTATGGCACATCAAAAGAGAACTGGTTACTTGTTGATTTAATTAAACCATCTGAAATAATCAGATTGAATACGGTTATCCTTATGTACAGCACACAGTTGTGTCTGAAAGGAAAGCAACACTGAATAATATTTGTGATATAAAAACATCATAATTAAGTCTTTTTTCAAGGTACAGTATTGCAGTATTACATTTTTTATTATCCAAAAGGAATATGAGGTGTATGTATCTACAAACAGGTTTATATTTACTCTATTTTGAAAGCTTCTTAGTAACATAAAATAAGACTTATACATTGCACTCCATTCATAAGAATCACTGATATAAGAATCAACCACATATAGTGATCAAAACCACTAGGACAAAATCATTCCTATACTAACCAATGTAAAATAATCTGCTTGTAAGAATAACTTCAGGGCAAACTGACTACATGTAATACGGTGCTTGATCAAGTGCAATGACGTGTACAGCCGATAAAGCCAGGGCAGTGTAAATGACCAGGCTGGAGTCTTGATTTAAAACCGGAGCTGGTTTTATTTTTCTTGCAGTGCAGTGGGGAAACAACCGCTAATAAAACAAACAAACAAAATAAACCTTGCTTTCAGTTGGAGAACTAACTAAATAATGCATTGTGTGGTCCCTGTGCATACAGGCAGGAACTCATGACATTTAGTGGTCAACCCATTGCACTGCAGGGAACAAAGCTTTCATTCTCCACCACAGTAATCATATCGGTCCTCTTTTAAGAATCAACCGCTTATAAGAACCAAATCATCCGGGACGGAGTGCAGTGTATTATGAAATGTCAGTAAGGTAACCAACAGAAATAATTTCATGTATTTGAGGGTTTTTTTTTTTTTTTTAAACAGCACTACTTGAAAAACACATGTGCTTTGATTACTCCATTCTCACACAAACAGCATTGATCGCGAGTAAGAGTGCCATATAAATGTTGTAGGATCTCATAGTTATTGCCTTTGAGAATAAGTAGTTGTATTCTCAATGTTTTTTTAATGAATAAACAAACACATTATTTAAAATTAACCATTTTTGTAAGATATCTAGGTCCCAAAACCCCTAAGATACTGGAACACATGGGTAATTTTTTAGTACAATGCAAACAGTTACCACAGTTTGTAACAACCATAAAGTTTTTTTTCTGTAAGACGGAGAATGAGTAGGGCTCATTTTTTTGTTGGAGTTGGCAAGGTTGTCTATCAAATTTGATTACGGCAAGTCACTACATAAAAAAAAATGTGGCCACTGCAACCCAATCAAATTTCAGCTATGGTCAATTTGCATATATTGCAGTGTTTATCTATGGTAGAAAGTGGTAAAGTGATGAAATGTCATAAGAGTAGTAGAGGCATATGGGAATTAATGACAACAAAATAATAAAATTAATTGGTCATATGGTTTGGCAGCCATATTGGATTTTTGAGCCACATTTTCAAATGTATGTAAAATGCAAAACTGGCTTTATAACTCCTTAGATCAGTGCAAACAGAGTCGTGTTTACTATGGAAAACATATAGAAACCATATATGCTCTATCAAAAAATGTATTTGACTGTGACCTTTGACTCCTTAAGGTCAAATGCAAAAGTGGCTTACAACTGCTTAGAGTGCAGGTAGGGTCATGGTTACTATAGAACACAGATAAGAACAAGAATGCTTTGGAAGCTGTCAAGTTGCTTGCAACTCCTAGTTATAATTGTCATTTTATTAATTGTAACACTGATGTTGTTTTATTAATTTTTTATATTTTACACAAATTACTAATTTTGTAAACATGTTAACTTTAAAATAATTACTTTTCCTGAATGCATTGGTCCTAAACAATAACAGAAATAATCTTACAGCACTATATTAAGTTGTTTTTATTAGCCCAGCCCAGTCACAAGTCACTCGAATGAGTGTATTCTATTACGTAGATCCACAATAATTGCCGATTGGTCAGTATCAATGCTTTGCACAATGTTCACCTTCTGAAAGATATTTTCTTTATATAGAAAGAGTAGTGAATGATTGACCTAATAAAAAAATATATTTGTGAAACCCAGATTTATTGGTTTAATGGGCGTGTTATTGTCGGTTTAAACCGAAAAACTTCAAGCCCTAAGCATGAGTTAAGTAAGATGGTCAAATAATGAATTATTCATTGTGTGTTTTTTCCACTCAAAAATACAGTATGTCATTACCTCAGGCTTATAAGAAGTGTCCTTAAGGACATTTTTGTCATCCTGCAAGGGCTTCTCTTCTTTATTGTTGTTTTTTTTCATATTCGATACCCAGTTTAATAACTTGCTAACTTTTTCACCATGCTCTTTCTTCTCTTCCTCAACAGATTTCTGGGAGTCAGGAAAAAAATGTCAATAGAACCATTAGGTTAGCTGTAGTGGTTTATTTGCTGCAAGAAAACAGTTGTATAGAGAACATTGGAAACAAACTCCATATGGACACCCGACACCAACCTTAAAGACAATACAATCCTTTTTTAAAATGTAAACCTCCCAGCCCTTTCATGAACTACTACTTTGTGTGTGTCATTTTTGTTTTTCATTTATACAGTGTAAGATCATTCTCACCACTTTGACCCTGCCTTTGTATCATTAAAGAGTAAGACTATTAAACAAAGCAGGTTTTACTCAGGAGTACCTGATAGTCACAAGTGAAAACAACGTTGACAGTTTTTTAAATGCACGCTTGGAAATTCGTTGCAGTTCACTCAAGATGGTGAACTTTCTCGTTTTTTATTTTGTCTTAAATTTTTTTAACCCTTTCAACCCTGAATTATTTTTGTCAAGCTGAAGAATGCAAAATGAAGTTATACTATTAAAAAAGGAAGTCCCTTACTGAGTATAAGTGAGAACAAGGTAAAACAAAGTGTTTTTCATGTGTGTATACACTCTCAGACTGGGACCTAGGAGTCCTGTGAGGTTCCAACATGATTTCTGAGAACATATGTTAATATACCAGGACTGAAAGGGTTAAAGAAACAAATCTCCCATAAATATCTTCTGAACAGTGTTATATTGCTTCCATATAGAGAAGATCAATATGACCAAATATAGTACCGAGAAGTAGAAGCCCCAACACCTTGAGGTTTGAAAGCTTCAAGCAGTCTAAGTCCAGTGTGGTGGTCAAAAACAGCCCTGTCTAAAGCATCTTTGAAGGATATTTTCCTTTTTGTTTTAGGGCAGGTCAGACTTCTAGTGTGATACTTTTCATCTTGAAGCTTCAACGCAGTAGCAGTATCAATGATGCCCCTTCTGACAGCTTCTGAAATCGGAACTCTGTTGCTAGAGTCTGCTTCTATCAAGCCACCAGTCAAGCACTGAAACTCTAAGCATCTGAAACCCACATCCTTGGTAAATAAATTCATTTTCATTGCCTCTGTTAGGGACAGAGTTACTTTGCTCTGTGGGTCGACGATTCCAGTGTAGGCATGTTCAGACTGCTGGATTTGTCTGGCCAATGCTTCGTCGAGCAAGCCCTTTTCTAAAGCCTCAGAGATCAAACATTTCTTTCCAGTTGATGGATCGTAAATGCCACCTGTGCAGGCCTGGGCCTCCAAAAGCCGTATAGCTGTGAATCTTTCCACTAGATTTTGCTGCAGGGCTTTATAAATGCTAAGTCTTTTATTGGAGAATGCATCCCAGATGCCTGCAATAGGGCTATTGTCGACTTTTGGCTTGATGTGCCTTGAAATCAAAAGATCGGCCAACTCTGTGATCGCTAGCTTACCCTCTTTATACTTAGTCAGTTCAGTTTGGTTAATCAAACCTTGTCTCAAGGCATCTTCAATATTGAACTGCCTTCCACTTTTAAAATCGGTCACATATTGTATGGAAACACCAGCAGAATCTGTTATTGCCGTTTCTTTCCACTCGCACTCCTGTTCTGAAAGTTCCAGATACATCTTCTTGTCAATGTGCTGGTTCCGATATGCTTCATATGCTGTCATCTCTGTACCGATACTGCTGTCAATAACAGAGACTCTGTGACCCTTTGCTGGAGAAGAACTTGAAACATGTCTATCACCTATAGGCAGGAGTAAAACCCCCCCATCTATATCATACACGCACATTGGTATCAGTTCGGAGTAGTACATTGCTTGTCCGGTATTTGGATTGTGGAAGCCCCTTGGATTGCTACCTGGCTCATACAAATGCTTCAGGGTAACACTATTTAAAAAGCCTTGATTAACTGCGATTTCTGCAGGCAGCCGGATGCTTCTCTGAGGATCAATCACTCCACCAGTCGCTATTTGTGCTTCAATTATTTTTTTGCCTTTCTGTCTTTCGAGAATCCTGTTCTCAATCGCCTGGAACACAGACAATGTTTTGCCAGCGTGCAAATATCCAGTGACACTTTTCTCAGCATCCACTAACTTCACCTTGTTATCATCCTCGACTGCACCCTTTTGTAGTGCTTCCTCCACAGTGTATGCATTGCCTGACATTGGATCAATGATAAATCCTGTTGCAGCTTGGGCTTCTAGAAACTCTAAGGCATATGATTTGGCAATGAAACCTTTATTTGCTGCATCCATTAGTGTCATCTTCTTTTTGCTAGAATCCAGGTATAAGCCAGCTATTGCAGACTTTTTGCTTATGAATCTTTCAAGAGATTTCTGTACCTCATCAACTGTTAACAATCCTAACTCAAGCTTTTTAACTGTATCACTCTCTAAAAGTGTAGCTTCCACCAGCTGCCTAGCATTAACATAATACCTGAGACCTTGGAACTTCCATTTTTCTTCATTCCAGTTCTGGCTCCAGTCCATCTGTTTAAATGTGTTTCCTTGTGACTGCAATGCTTTGCTTGCTCCCAACATTGCTAGGTGGTGAACTGAGAAAAGGTCTCCATTATTACTTGTCATTTCCATCCGCACACTGTTCCCCAGGTCAGATTTTGAGGTTGTCTGTCTTTGGACTGCAAAATCCTTCTGTGAAATTACATGATGTATGTCTGTGTGTTGGCTTAATATTGGGATGCTTTGTGAGTTTTGAACACTGTATGACTTTTCAAGATTTTTAAATTCACCATCGAAATCTCTGCGTATGTTTTTCAACATTTCTGTCTCATTTAAAATGCTTTCCTTTTCCAGCTTCAGTTTTCTGATTTCATCAGTCTGCTCCACTTTAGCCATCTAAAAACATGAAATTGTGAGAACCGTTATAAATAAGAAAAGAGAGAAAAATATTGGGATATGTATAATTTTTTTGTTACAATAATAAGGAAAAGAGGAGAGCCTTTGAGAAACCAAAAAGAAAAAAAAAAAGGATAGTCCGAAAGCCAAAGTTAGGTAAATTGATCTTTTCTTAAGATCTATTGCAAAATCAACTGCTCGGAAAAAACTGAAATTGGACAGTTGCAGTAAAACCGTTGGAATTGTGTTGCAACGACTTAAAAGTAAATATGCACAATGGTCAATCCTAACCCATAATAAAGAGCACAGTTTGCATGAAGATAGACAGTTGTGCCAAGTCAAAGACAAAAGTTTCCCACCCAAATGGTACATAATGTCAAAGAATATACCTCTGATGAGAATTTTATCATTCTTAATTCCTCTTCAAGTTTTTTCTTTGTTTCTTCATTGGATGTAGCCAATTTCTTCGTTATTTGCAGTTCCTTTGTGAGTAAATCACGTTTTGCCTTTTCTGATTCAGCCAGCTTCCTCAGGGATTCAATTTCGGAATCAGCCTTTTTCCTCAACACCAACTCTTTGGAGTCTTGCTGGCTTTTCTGATTTTGCTGCCTGGTCACCATTTCATTTACCTTTCTACTTTCAGCACATACTGCTGCCTCAATCTTTGACAACTTTTCTTTCAAGCTGCTAACTTCCTTTCTGCTGCTAGCTATCTGTTCTCTGAGCAATTTGGCTTCTTGCTCTACAAGTGCTTGTTCTCTTTCACGCTCCGCTAATGATTGCTTTAGTTTTGTATTCTCCATTGACATTTCCTTCCGAATGTTATCTGCCTGACTAACACTGGCCTTCAGTTTGATTTTCTCATTCTCTAACTGACTGATGTGAGTTTTGCTGTTCTGCAGTTCATGCTTTGCAGCAGTCTTCTCCTTCTCAGCCTGTCCCACCTTTAAAAGCAGCATGTCTAATTCCTTTTGAGTCTCCAGTTTGTTCTTAAGAATGTTTTGGTTAAATGCTTTGAGTTGCTCTATCTCCTGACGAAGGTATTTGTTCTCCCTTTCTGAAGTTTCTGTGCTATAAGATTGCTCCCTTGACTTTTTATCAAACTCCAGCTTAACAGCAGATTCTTGTAATTTCATCTTTTGCTCCATCTCCCCCTGAAGTAACTGCAGCTGCTGCTCATGGCCTTTCTTTTGAATATCCAGTTTGATTTTCAGATCTTCCACCATTTCCCTGCACTTCCCAAGTCCTTCCTCTAAATTGGTGGCCTTTTCTTTGCTAGTTATTTCTTCCTTTTGCCTCTGCTTGAGCTCTTCTTGAGCTTTCTCTAGTCTCTGTTTTAACAATATGACCTCTGCTGTTTGGGACCGGACTTTCTCCTGTGCTGTGCTTTTCTCTTTCTGAAGCGCGAGAATCTCAACTTCTGAAGCAAGTTTACATTTTTGCAACTCAGTTTCAAGTTCTTTGAGTTTGGATTGGGTTTTCTGTACCGCTGCTGTCTCCCTTTTAAGTTCTTCTTCCGCATTTTTCAGTCTGACATTTAAATCGTCAATTTCTACTTTCTGCGCCTGCACTTTCTGGTCAGCCAACTTCTTTGCCATATTTGCAGAACTTAGTTCTGATTTTAGTTTTCTTATATCTCTTTCAGAGCTTATATTGGTCATACTAAGCCCTTTCATTTTTTGCTGTAATTCAGCTGCTTTCTTCATCTCGTCATCATAGTTTCTTAGTTTTAGCTGAAATTCTTGTGCAGCCTTATTTTTCTTTAGCAACTCCTCCTCTAATATTTTTGACTGAGATTTTAAACTGTCCACTTGGGATTTAAAGATTTGACTTTGCTGTTGTTTGCTGCTGTTTTCTAAGTTTAATTTATCAATTTCCACTTTCAGATTTGTCATGGACCGTTCGGTTTCATTGTTCATTCTTTTTAGCTCTTCCACCTTTTCTTTCAACTGATTTACCAGAATATTTCTTTTTTCTAGCTCACTCTCAAGGTTTCTGCTTTTTGACTGAATCTCCTGCTGAGCCTTTGTCTTTAGAGAAATCTCCTCTTTGGCCTTTGCTAGCAGCTCTCTCAAACTGCCCGCTTCACCTATCTGTGACTGCAGCTTTTGTTCAAAGAAAACTTTTTCTTGTTGGAGGGAATCTATTTGTAGCTTTAAATTAATTAATTCAGTCTCTGACTTTGTGTTTGTTCTAGAAAGCTCGTTCACCTTAAATTTAAGCTGATCCACTTCAGCTTGGCTATTTGTTAGCTTTTGTTCTAAATATTTAGTTTTTTGACTGCTCTCCTGCTCAGAGTTGTTTCTTTGCAGCAATGAATTATGTTGGATTTTAAGCTGTTCTTTCAAACCCTCAACCTCTGTCTTGTAGAACTGGACTTCTTGTTCAAATGAAGTATTTTCTCTTTGGAGTGATTTCATGTCTTCTTGTAAATGGTAAATGGACTTCTTAAGTTGATTTGACTCCTGCCTAAACTGTTCAGCTTGTTGCTTACTGTTTAGTAACCCTGACTCCATTTCTCTAAAGTTTTGCACATAGCTACTCTCTGATGAGCTCCTTTGTTGCAACTCTAATTGCAGATGTTTAAGTTTATTATTTGACTCGTCCAGTCGGTCTTTAAAAAGCTGTGCTTTCTCATCAGATGCATTTTTTTGGAGCTGAATGGAATTGAGTTCAGATTTCAAATTCTGTATGTCATTTTCAACTTTCTGCTTACCTACAGTAAGGTCATCGACTTTCTGCTGCAGAACCTCTACTTTCTTTAATTCTTGCTCTTTTTTAAACACTATTTCCATGTCTGAATTAAGATATTGCCCATTGTTTGGGAAAGCAGATTGTTGGACACTTTCCCTAATAACAGAGTACCTGTTTTCATCAAGTAGCATTCTTGACTCTGACTGATTCTTCCAACTTTGTTCCAGTTGTTTTATTTGCCGTAGGAGATGTTCTTCTGAAGATTCCTTTGTCTTCAGTTCCATCTCCAATGTCCTTTTTTGCATCTCCAAATCTTGGACGTCAGTGTCCTTTCTTCTTAAGTGTTCCTCCATCTTTCTTCTTGCCATCGTGTTATCTTCAATCTCTTTCTTCAAAACCCTCAGTTTTTGTTCTACAGCTTCTTTCTTGGACTCTGACTGCAGAGTGAGCTGACGGGCCCGCTCCAGCTCCTGCTCTGCAGCTGCCTTCTTCTTTACTGTGGTCTCCAGTTCCAAGCGGTACTGCTTTGCTTCGTATTCTACCTTTGTCTTTTGAAGGGTTATATCGTCAATAATATTTCTTTGTTTTTTCAGCTCATTTTCAGCAGCTGCTATCACTCTGGGAAGTTCCTGTTCTAACTGATCCTTCTGCTTCTTGATTTGCTCTAATGCATATTCCAGTTCTCTTAACCGCTGTCTCAGATTTATGATTTCATTGTCATTTACTGCCTTTTGCTGTTCCATGTTTTCTGACCAGGTTGATTGGTCAGCAACACGCACTGCCTTTCTTTTCTAGAACAAAAAATAAAACCATGCACGCTTGAGTTATGGTGAGGAAACCAGTTCGAAAGTATTCCTCAAAAGCTTCACCCACCACCTTCTGCCAACACAAAGTAACATCCTCATCCAAAAATATCCATCGCCACCAATGATACAAAAGATAATTTTTGTATCTGTAATTCAACAGCGCACACCCAAAATATTTAGATTATAAATCTTTATAGGATAAAAAAGCAACTCCATGCTTTTGAAATGTTCAGACTGAAAAATGTCAGGAATGAAATATATACCAATAAAGGGAAATGACAACACCTTAGTGTTGGATCCAGAGAAAAAGAAACATTTTATAAGGAAACACATTTTTTGATATAAATAGCAAATCAACCTATTGGCCTCGTCAGTTGGATAACCGGATATCATATATATATATATATATATATATATATATATATATATATATATATATATATACATACACACACACACACACACACACACACACACACACATATAAATAAAATGTGAAAAGGCAGTTTCACGTAATAGCATCTCACATTGGCAATCTATTAATAAAAAAGTCCAATAGCATACTGTAGGTGAATTCCATGAAAAGGCTTTGAGAAAGAAGGTAGTCACTTTGTGGTTGAATACACTTTTATCTTCTGTCACTGTTTGAATTTTTGAGATACCTGCAAAAACAATACTTTCAGATAATAGTATATAAAATGTGACAAACTAGTCCATTTTGAACAGTTTTTTGACTGTCATACTGACTGGGAGGTTTCCTTGGAAAACTAGTCTGTAAAGAAAAAAGTAATATAAATTACGGTACTAACACATACTTTTTAGAGTTTCACTAACTAGAACACACTAACAATGCAGAAAAATCAAGTTTCAAACCACCACCGTGATCCTGATTTTCAAGAGCAGATTATCAATAAATTTATCATTTATTTTTTCTTAAGTATAACAAATCAGTACCTCTTGATTATCTTTTAGGTGGGCCTCATTTTGCAATCTTTGGTGTTCTGTAGATAGATGTGATTGTTTAGTGGCTTTAGTCAATACTTCTTCCTTTCCAAGACTCTTTAATAAATCCCTTTGCCCCATTATTTCAATGTCTTGATCTTCAACTTCATAAGCGGATTGGACTGCTGCAGATTTCGAAGCGGGTAACTTTTGTCCAGAGGAAGTTATTTCAATGAAATGTTCATCTTTGACTGGCCGATTTTCAAGTTGTTTATCTTTTATACTATGTGTAGCTATTCCTTTGTAAGATTTTTCCTCTGTTTTCTGCTGTCTGATATCCATGATCATGTTGTAAACACTGATAGTATCTTTCACAGACTTTCCTTTCATTTCCATTTGTCTATCTGTGGGATGCTTATTGTCTGCTGCCTCAGTTGAGGTATGAGGTCTGTTCATGCCACTTTGTAAATGTCTACATTTTTCATGGTCTGTCTCAAGTTCAAAAGCCTCTTGAGCAAAGTGATGTTCTAATGCTTCATTTTCCAGTGTGACACCCAGTCTTCTAAATATGTGTTCTTTATTACTTAATTCTCTGTCAAACCTTACTGCAGAGACTGTGCTGTTGGTGTCCAGCGATTCTTCTGCTTTTGCAAGCCTAGCTTCACTAGAACTACCTGACAGTGGTTGTTGATCATTCACACTGCCAAGATACTCAACAGTAATCTCATCAGTTATAGCTTTGTCAGACGTGGTAAATGAGAAGACATCTTTTATTGCACGCAGAATTGCATCAAGATGTTTCTCTGGTTTTTGAAATATTTCCCTTTCTCTGCTAACTGGATCATTTTTACAACTTAATTCCTCTCCTTCTTCAATAATTTGTAAACCACACTTCAAATCAGTTATGGCACTGTTATTATTTTGCATCGATGAAGAAGACCTTGTATCACTAACAACCTCAGTGTTTTCCTTAGTCTTTACAGCCTGTATGTCAGCATAATTTTCTGGATAATATCCCCCCATGTTAAACTGGAATTCATCTCCAAATGTATTAGAAATGTTCAGAATGTCAGCATTCTTGGAAAGATTTCTTTGCGGTCCTTCTTCAAAATCAGACATTTTTACTTCAGTTGCTTGATTATCTTGGCCTTTATAGTACTTCTTCAGACTAACTTGGGCAGATTTTTCCAAGGGGATTCGTGCAGCCAATTGTGTTTGCAGAGCCCTTGTGTAAATTTCAGGATCTTTGCTACCACGAGTTGTGATCTCTGTTAGAACAGATTGAGTTATATCTTGATCTTCAATACAAGTAGCTGGGCAACCATTGCTTTGCCCAATCCCTGCTGCTTTGCCCAATTCTTTCTCTAAGTCCTGGATGTCTACCTTTTTAGGAACGACACTTGACTCTGGGTTCACTGAGCTATCTACTACATCTACAGTGCCTTTAATAGTATGCATTGGAAAAACATAACTTAAGCATTGTGGAATACTTGAGGTATTCTGCATGACAGCCTCAAAATGTGAAGAATCTCTTTCATTTTCTTTGTTGTCTGTAGCTGGAAAAGGACATTCCTCGTGATTTTTTGTGAGTAAAGGCAAGTCTCTTTTATTCGTGCACGGTATCTCAATTGGTAAAGCAGTATGTACTGCACTCTTCATTGATGTCCCAATATTCACTGGTTCATTACAAGCATATTCAGTCTCCATTGGAGGATAGAATTCACCTTCGTCAGACGAATACTGGGCATAACAGCACAGGTTATTAGTAATGACAGATCCTATCTTTAATTAAAAATGTAACAACTTAATGCAAGAAACGAAGAAGGAAGGAAGTAAGAAAGACTGGATAAATTTGCTTCCCAAGTTTGATTTCCAGGAAGAATTTGAAGAATTATATTGATTTCACTTTGGCCGCGGCAGGTCCAAGACTTGAATTTAGATTTGATCGGTAAATCAAGGTTATCCATTGTAAAAGCACCATTTAGGTACACAGGAAGTGAAAGTGGGATCTGAACAGACAAACCGTTTTCAAAGCCTTTTGAAATGTTTTTCTTTTTAGTTTTTTTTTTTTTTTTTTTTTTTTTTTTTTTTTTTTTTACTTTACCAGCTGTGGATTCCACTACTTATTCAGTGCATAGTATAAAACGGTGATTTTTTATTATTATTATTTTAAGAATAATCTTTAACTCAAAAAAAAAAAAAAAAAAAAAAAAAGGTAACACAAGGTGTACAAGGAAAAAACAAATTCTCTATGAGACACATAGAACATTTAACATGCTGTTAGATTCTTCCACCCATGCATGTTTCATTAGTCTGTTCAGAGAAAAATTAAAACAAAGACACAGTTTAGCCTCAAAGCTTTGTGCAGCACATGTGGACATTAAACAGGTGATGGTAAAATATTTAATATATTTGGAAGCAGGTACAGTATTGTTAACTCTTTCAACACTACAGACCAGTAAACCAGACTTCGGTATAACTTTTTAGTATAAGACTGAACACATTCAATTAGTTACCTTAGAGTGTTCTTTCTGTATTGTTATTTAGTGTTGAATGAATTAAACAAAAGAACAATGGAAAGCAAGGAAATTGTGTGTTTAATTCTTTGAGGTGTCAACTTTAAGTTGATGTTAAATATTCTTCCTTTACAATGTATTCATTTTAGGTATATTCATACAAAATAAGTTCAAGATTAAAGCTCTATTGAATATATTTACTTTCTGTGATTATATTTAACATTACAGAAAACAATTAATAACAGATTATGCAAATACTGTCATTGAACCTATTTCACCTCAAAGAACTAACTCGGGGCTGTCAAAAACAACTTAGCTTGGATTTTTTTTTTTTTTTTTTTTTTTTTTAAATCAAATTATTAAAAATGCTTTAACAATAATGATGTAAGAAATGTTCATTTAAATGATTTACATTCCTAGTTATACATGTACGGTAGTACTTTTACAGTTACCGTGTGTGTGACCCTATGAACCACATTCCTATTTATGCTACACAGTCAGTTAACTCCTACCTCTTCCTCCTCTGTTCTCTTCAAGGTGTCACTAGCAAACTTCACATACTGAGTCATGAGGGTAACCAAAGCAGTGTAGCGGGTCCGTAGGTCCATAAACTGTAGAAATAAACAGAGGTATTAATATCTATCCATGTTACAACTAGTGTTAACGACATTATGACTGATTCTGCTTTTCTTCACTTGAAAATATTTGAGTTCTTTCCCCGTCTTTTATACTTGAATTTGTAGTATGCATTATGACTTTTTAAATACAACACAATAGATTAAAAGTTGTTACTAGTTCCTAGAATCTAACCACCTCCTGTGCTCTTGTTAAGAATCACTCCAATAATGTAGCTGCAACCAGACTATGTGGCATACAGATCAGGAGGTTCCAGGAAGCAGCAGCAGAAACATCCACAGCAATGTCCTTGAGAAACAAATAACAACCCAGAAAAGATACAATGGGTTTCATCAGGGATTAGGTTGCTAATTACAGTTTTTTGTTATCACTCCTTTAAAATCACTACATTATCTATGCAATAATGGCACTTCTGTTTTCTTTTTACCTCCTGTATAATTACATCAGATGAACTCTGTATCCTGCGTCGCTTGACTGGGGACTTCTGCTGTGAACCCACCATTGCCCTGTAGGTCATTAACTGAAGCTCATAGTCCTACAGAGAGGATAGCAAAGACATTAAATTACAAAACTCCATGCTGTCAGTAAGAAAAAAAGAAAAGTAAATCAGTGTTGAAATGACATGAGTGTCCTTACCTTCACCGAAGCAGAGTATTGCTCTGAGTATTTCTGACACTCATCGATTTTACTTTGTTTCATTTCAATTTCTGAAACAAGGAGCTGTAAGAGAAACAAGATACAACAGTTCCAGTAAAGGATGCCCCAGTTTCAAACAACTCTTTCATATGTCCTTACTTTTCGTTTTTTTTAAAGATAATGCACCAGCAATATCTCTTTTCACACACCATAAACTGATCCATTGTGTGGGTACTGAGGTCACTGTGCCTTAACATAAAATTGCCTCTGATTGACACAATGCAATAAACTTTGACACGGCTTTAATGCTGTGAAACTGTATTGGCAGATCAGCCCTAGAAAGTTGCATATTAGTAAAATGTCAGACTCTTGTGTTGAATGCTGAAATAAAAAAATGCTGCAAGTTGTAAACTTTTAAAAGTTGATTTACAGCGAGGTATTTTTGCATAGATAAAACAACAAGTCAATATTCTTTAAAGCAACTAAATCCTAATGCTGTCTGTTGAAGCTCTTTCATACCTTTTGCTGGTTCAGCAGTTCGGCTAGTGCTTTGCTGTCTTCAGGCTGGTTTTCTTGCATCTTCCTTTGAGTGTCTTCCATTTCCTTTATCCAGTCATCCAGTGGTTCATAGGTGTCTTTGTAGTACTTTAGAGATTTGCATATACACTCCAAGTCACGCAGTCTGATTAGCAATGGAAAAAAAAAATCATATTAAAATTATGTAAATGGATAGACAAGCAGTAACAAATTCAAGTAAATTCAACTATTTCCAAACGTGTACTGTATTTACCTCCCTGTACTGGTATTTGCTGCCACATTTAAATCAAACTGTAAAGAGTGAATCAGCTTTGGGGGAAATGTTGAAAGTTGGCAGTGCAGATAGAAGCAATGACCATTTAGCACTCTGCAGTTTAGCACCAACCTGTTTTCTATCTGAGAGTGAACATTTTGCCATCTCTCTGCCAGCTGGTCTGCTTTCTCTTTGTGCCAGTCCAAGTCAAAATCACGTTCATTATGCATCTTGAACATCCGGTCACTAACAGCCCTGGCTTTCTGTAGCTCATCCTCCAAAGCGTGAAACACTTCTCTTTTTTCATCGATTTCAGTGCGCCACAGCTACATTGCATAAAAGAAAAAAAGCATTATTTAAAAAAAAAAGCATGGTGCACTTAGCATCCCCCCCCCCCATGTTTGTATTTATTTTAAAGTTTTATCAATACTAGAGACTTGATATACGTGACAAGTAGAAATGTGACAAAAATTAAACAGTAAAACAAAGTAAAATAAATTAAAACAGGAATGTTGCTGGAGACAGAAGAGTTAATATATTTATTTTGCTTTTACCTTCAGAGTACTCATGACGGTCTCAATGGCTTTTGTGTCAGCATTCACAGCATCTTCCTCACACAGTTTTGCCTCGTACAGTTTCACTAAGGCCTCTGCTCCTTGGGTGTTTTTCACAACCAGGCTTACAGTTTTGAGCCTGCAATATCAGAGCGACTTATTAATATCTACTACTACCCATAATATATATATATATATAATATATATATATATATATATATATATATATATATCTATATCTGATATAGAGAGAGAGAGAGAGAGAGAGAGAGAGAGAGAGAGAGAGAGAGAGAGAGAGAGAGAGAATAAGACGAACACATACTTCTCTAAGTAAATGGAAGACATGGAGTAGACTTGATTCATGTTCTGGACGACAACGTTGAGTTCTGAGGACAGAGTAGGGACTGATGGCGATGAGGCTGCTTGGCTGACGAACACCTCACACTTCTCTTGCATGGTTTCCAGATCCTCTTTAAGTCTGTCTAGCTCTTTCTTTGATTTCTGTTTACAAATAGCAGGCATTTGTAAAATAAACATATGTATAAACTTAAATCCTCCTTACTAATACATTCAAAACCTGCCCTGGAGGGATCTCCATCTAAACTGTGCAGCACACAGTCTCCTCAAAGGCTGCCAGCAAAAGATGCCTTTTTGTGTAATGGTGGTATTAGAAAAATACCTTATCATTAGAGCCTGAAATTTACATGGAGTCTTGTACTCTAGGTGGAGTTTCATATCCCATAACTAAATAACACTGTTTATGCTAAGATAACAACATCAGTGAACAATATTGTGATATGTATCGTGTTGGTTTTTTAATATGTATTGTGTTGCTTTACTTGTCACTTTTTTGTAACACTTTTTTTGTAGGACATATGGTAAAGCCTGCTTATAATGCCCATTTAAACTGGGAAATACCATACATACATACATACATAAAGATTTAACAGAGTGGTCACTACGGACAGGTGGTCCTGTTTTTCAAGGGATATATAATACAAATTTGAATGTACAAGTAACCAGTTAAAAACCGGAAACATTTCTGTGTAAGTGCGAGCTGACATGGTGTACCTCCTGCTCTGCAATCCTGCGCACACTCTCCTGCAGGTCGTCCCTCTCCAGCGGAGCACGGAGCCAACGGATCAGGCGCTCCTCATAGTTCTCCAGACGCATGCGGAAGTTTCGCACCTCCGAGATAAACAGGTTGTAGACAGATTCCTCATGTTCCTCTGTGTGGAAGAACATGAAGCAGGTTAGAATTGAAGCTTCAGTGTCATTTTTTACGTACTTGGGAGTGGTTTAGGTGCTCCGGTATTGGTTTGAAGCTTACTTTGAGCTGGGCTGGACACCCTAAGTGCCCTCGTTCCATTTAAATAATACGAATTATTTTACATGTGTATAGTAGGTGGGTCTGCCATAGTTGAACCTTCATTGTCATGATTTAAATGGAAAGGGGAAGGCTGTTCACAGCAGGAACTCGAAGCAAACTTCAAGAATGAATGCACCCACCCACAGTGGTAAGGGAAATATAAACAACATATTAAAATGTTATCTGAAATGACTTACTCTTTGAAATTCATGGCTTTCCATGGTGTGAATGCAATGTACGTTGCTCTATATGTTATTTGCCGGGCTGATTCTCCCTTTATAATAATTCACCAGGATGCAAGTAAAATGGCACATTACTTTTGCCACAACATACCTTATCACGCTTTTATTTCTAAGAGGGGCATCTTTTTTTATGGACTTACATTGTATACCATTTATACAATGCAAACACTAAGTAAAATACTGTTTATTCAAATAAATTATAGTTTAATAATGTTTGGTGCTATTAACTCTTTCTGGCTGTTAGAAAATTCATTGGACTGGGTGTTTCAATTTCAACGTACCCCTTTCAGCTGATTTGAGAAGGTCCTCATAGTACTGCTTGCATATTACAACCTCTCTCTCCAGCTGCCCTCTGTCAGAGACGGTAAAAACTTCGGACTCCTGACTGTCCTCAAGAAAGCTCTCTAAGTGACTTTGCAGGTTGCTGAGAACCTGCTGGTGTTCCCCTGGTAACATGGTCTTTATCTAAAAAGAACAGCAAGTAGTTATTTTATATTCATCTGAATCATGCATTGATTACAGGACCATACATAGTATAGCATAATCATAAAGCAATCAGAAAAAGCTAAGTATAAATCCAAACTTTTTATAAAAATACTAGGCTTAAAGAAAAAAGTATTAGTCAGCACAAGGGCTACATAATGCACACCTGGTATTTGTATTACATTAAACATGTTCAGTTACTGGTATTTATAACCAACAAAGCAGGCACACAAGATGTTAAATTATTTGTAAACTGAGGGAAACTTTAGAAGTTCAATAACAGCAATGCTTCTTAAAGGCACCATTACTGGCATGACAAATACTTGCAAGGATAAGCATAGCTTGGATGAATAATAAAGTAGCATTCCCTTTTAAGTCAGACATTTCATTTCTACATGCACAGTAGTGCATTCATGATTGCTATTCCACCCTAGCCTGCAGGTCCTTCTTTTCAAAGGGAACAGCGTTTCAAAGTAAGCTATTAAAAATACATGCTCATTCTCAATACTTACTGAGGCAACATTGCCATTCTGAATAGCTTCAATGTCGTTCATGAGGTAGTGCCACGACACCACACTTTTCATGTTTATATGGGAGTGGTGCCACAGAGTTAAGACATTCTGGTACAGCTGCTCAATTCTGAAATGGGTTTGATAAGAAAGGTCACCCTAAGATAGCTAATGAAATAGTTTCAGTGCACAATTCTCATAAGGTTAAATTGATTGCTGGCATGCAAGTAGTTTAAAAAATAGTTAATATATTGTAATGTCAATTTTAATAAAACAAAACATGGAATGCACTACATGATATTCTTTCTATTAAATTTCTCCTTATTGTACTTCCCTTTTTTGCATGTTCTTTTGACTATTTGGTGAAAGAGTAATTGTACACACAGGTGATTTTGTTTCCCATCCTTACACCATGTATTTAAAATCATGGTTTTTACCATAGCTGTTTCGTAGTTCAGAGTGATCTAACATGATTTTACTATGCTTTACAGCACATTGTTATTACTACATTAATACCACTGAGTTTTCATATTATTTTAATATTTCTCTTAAAAGAAAGTATTTTTTTCTGCACATTCCTAATACAGCAAAGGTGCAGCTGTATACAATCTCTATTGTGTTCATACCTGCTGACAGTTTCAATTGCTTCATTGTTTGGCGGGGGAATGGTGAAGCACACAGAAGGCACCATAGCCTCATTCCCAGTTGGGCTTATAACCTTCCACTTTGCCCGGTAGGAGTTGTTGGCCAGTATGCACTCATCTTCTTTATAGATAGTTATCTAATAGGAAAAGACAGGCACAAAGAATGCAAGACTGAGCCATTGCTATTATGCCAAGCTCAATCAAAGACCTCATTTTTTGCTTGACATCATTTTTTGTAAGGCAGGTATCCTCTATGGTTAAATTCTTATATTTGTTTTATTATATTCTGGACGCGTACTATTCATCACCTTTTAAAACACATGCTATGCACTTCTCACACTTTGATAGTGTTGCTTTACCGTTAAATTAAAAATAGCTTACCTCAATCTGTCGATAGTCACAGATGGCTTGGACTGGCAGGGAGTTTCTGATGGTGCCGTCAGGATTTCTAGGTTTTAACTGGACTATTCCCTTGGCTCGTCCCACAAGACTTGCCACAGTGCTCCTGTACTGCAAAAGCTGTTCTTTCTCATCCTGAAACCAGATTGTACATTACCAACTACATTACCTCCATAAGAAAAATCAAATGCATTACTACCACTTACAGCACTGGACTTCTCCTTAGCTTTTTATACAAGCTTCGTATTCCTCTGTTGCTTCCATTAATACATTTGTTTTTCTTTCAAAGCATTCTATTATTAATTTCCACTAGAGCGTTCATTAGAAATAATGAAATACATCTTTGATGGTAGCAACAAAACTGAAATGTCCCTGCAATTTAAATTGTGTGCATCATGGAATAAAATGTATACAAAACTATACAAATCTGTGTATTTATACTCTATGTATTTCACAACTTGTAAACTATTAATTAACTTTTATTTAATGCCTGTAGGTGAAGCTGTGGTCTATAACAATGCTGCACAGTTTCTTATCACCTACATCATTTCTTGAAGTTTTGCTGACCTCTGCTGGCAAAAATGCAGGCAAATCTAGCATGTCAACAATAGTAAAGCACGCAGTAGGTAAATTCATTTATTTCAACTGTCTATGAGTTTTCTTACCATAGATTCTTGAACCAGATCTTCCAATTTATGTAAACTGCTTGTCCGGTCACAGCCATATTTTCTTTGGATGGTATCTTGTAAGTTCTTTAAATAATCCATAGATTCTTTGGCATCATTGAAAAACTGAAAAAGAAATAAAATGTTTCTGTAGTATTAGTCATTTATTTTATACACTCCACTGAACGTAAATATTTCTCACCAGCAAGGCCCAATACTCGATGAAAGGTAATGCATTTTTAGCAGATACTGTATGGTACAGTATGCAATAATATTTTGTATTGCTTTATAGCATGATGCGTTCCAATGCTGTCACAATATTTGCTTACCTCAAAATAGACTGTATTTTCATTCAAGTGCTGTTCCACACAACCACACAGCTGCAAGATCCAGCCCCACTGCGTCTGCATGGCAGCACGGTAAGCCTGGAAAGCAATTAATTTAGTCATGGAGACTGGATTACCTGCTGTTACCTTACAGTTCACTCTGGGAAGTCAAGTGCATTGCTCAAATTGGACTTATAAGCATAACTCCTAAGGCACAATATAGTGGACATTCATAGTAATTTAGGGAAGGGCTACTTATGAGAAACTATTATTAATAGTAAATATTAACCTATAAGCTGGTATATGTATTGATTTTGTTAAAGAAGCAGATATAAATAATAAGTGGCTCCTTCATTCAATTACCCTTCCTTTCATCAGGCCTTCTCGTGCTACAGCAAAAGTTTGGGGATTTTTTCAGACAAAGTATTGAATTACCTCAATAGTTAACCTGGCAGGATGATTCTCAAGTAGAAGTCGTTCGGCCATATCCTGAACAGACTTAATAACTCTCTCCTTCTCATCAAGCTCTCTCATGAGATCCTGTGTCAGGACAGAAAACACATGAAATCCCTTAAATGTGGAATATTTAAGCCTTAGGCCCACATACGCCCCTGACACAGCTACCACAAGACTGCTTATGTCTTTAGAAACATCAATGACTCTGAATGTGACTCGCAAAGTTTCCTCATTCTAAGCAGTAGCAGGCTACTAGCAGCAATGCTCAAAAATCATCTTGAGTTTTACACCATTATATAATTCCTTAGCATCAGGACAGCATTCTTCCTCTGTGCCACTGCATAACTTTCTGAGCCAAATAGAGTTGTTCAGCAGAAGAAGATTATTAAAACAATCTACTGCCCAGGGAGACTTTTCCTATGTTTATTTATTTTTTAATGTTACAGGAGACACCTACAGAGTTGACATTTTGTGTATTTCTAAGGTAACAAAATTATTAAAAATCTTAAGGAAGACTAGCGTCTTTTTTTTTTTTTTTTTTTTTTTTTTTTTTACAGTAATTTGTTCATAATTGAAGTCATCAGTGCAAGAACATGGCATCTGTGGTTATCAAAATCAAAACCAAGTAAGTTGCCCAAATGAAAATACAAAACACCTTTGAGCGGAATTTAAATTTCATTAGTCAGAGTAATAACTATCACAGCCAAAAACCATCAGAATCTTCAAGCTTATTTTTCTCAAGTTTCAAGAGTGGAACCTAGAAAAAGACAATCGTTGATGGCTTATGTTGTTTTACTCACAGCATGGTAATCTCTCTTTTTCGCCATATTTGAATTCCTGTCGCTCCAGTCATACGCCACCTCCTCCTCTTCCTTCTCATTCAGCCAGATGAGCTCCCACGTGGCTCTTGACACAAACTCTTGCAGGCTTTCAAGGTACTTCTGGCGATTTCTAGAGGAATTCTTCGATTGCAAAACAAAGTTTTGTCAAACTCCCTTAAACATTAGCAGACCAGGCAGAATATACAATACACACAAAAAATAAATGAGAACATAGACAAGTTCTTACCAGCAGCTTTCCATACTGGTTTTCTAGCCTGCTTAACTTCTCAGAGTAATTGTGTTTCTGGGCAGATGTCATCTGGATCTGTTTGTGACAGAAGGAAAAAAAAAAAGAAGCAAAACAAAAAACCAACACAACGCATTTCGACACAGCGTGTGTCTTCATCAGGTGTTGCATGACTGTTGGTTTTATTTCAATAATAATAAAACGTGTTTTAAACAAAATGTAAGAGCAGTCTGATGTACAATATAAGGGGTCAAGTCTTAAAGAAGAGATTTTTGAATGTGCGACCAACCTCGTCTCTACGAGTGGCATCGAGCAGAGTGTACAAGCTTGATTTGTCATTGCTGTAAATGTTTTAACTCTAGATAGAGACATTACTGGTGCAATAATGGTCTATGCTTTCAATTTGAAATCAACCTCCATTTTTAAAAATTTTTTTTTTACTTTTTCATATGTGACAGAATGTATAAAATGAAATACATTACCTCACTATATTTGGCTTCTTTAAGGCTCATTTGAAATTCTTCAATTGCTCTATGAACACTTTTGTGATTCTCTAAATGAGTTTCCACAGTTGGCAAATCTGAACCCCACTCTGAACGATCCAATTGTACCTTAATAGAAACAGAATTAATAGTTTCAGTGCAAAATAGCAATATTAATAACAACTGCATGCATGTTACATATCCACTAGTTATGAAAGATACTAATTAGTACATGTGTAATTCATTTTATTTGTTAATAAATGAAACGTGGGCAAGTTTGGCAGCACTAATATAATCACAAACCCAGATTCTTACCTGCATTTCTTCAACCCAGTTCAAAAGATCTTGCACAAAACTCATGTTGACTTCTTCCTCAGTCAAATTTGGATCAGCAAGTGAGGATTTCATTAAAGGTTTCCGGATTTGCATTAGTTTAAGAGCCTGCAGTGCTGCAGAGTCCATTCCAGTAACATAGCTCTGTACCGATGTTGGCTGCAGACCCGGGGTCATGGCTGGGGTGAGGGAAGGGGTCAGACATGGAGTCAGACTTGATGTAAAACTGGAAGTGAGTCCAGGGGAGAGACCTGGCATCAGTCCGGGTGTTAGGGTAGGCGTTAAACCCTGAGACAGACCAGTGTTCAAGCCTGAGTTCATATTTTGTGAGAAACCTGAGTTCAAGCTCTGTGTTATTCCTGAAATCATCATCTTGGTCTGCTCTGTGGTCAGAGTGCGTCCTTTGCTGTACACTGAGGAGCATTCAGACTTGAGGGCTAGCAGGTCATCCCGAATCTTTGATACCCTAAAAAACACAAACAGTAATAATTAGGGCTCAAGCTGTTTGGTTTGTATTTTCCAAATCTCTATCTCACTTTCATTAGTAGTTGCTAAGAAGTCTCTGCTGCCTAATAGAGAAAACTGGTCATTAAAGACTGGGTTTAAAATTATTTTGCTCTTTGCTACAAATCAAGGCGATTTTAAAATGATGGACTTGCTATCAGTGTACACTCTGCACTGGGTATTTTATGCTGAAAAGAAAATCTGTCAGGACAACTCTGTTAAACAAGTACAAATAACAAAAGCACAACGATAAACTAGGCGACTGCAAGAATAAAATGCAATTAGGATCAGCGATGAGCAATTAACAATTCGTCACGTCTATTTGAAATAAAAAATAAGGTGAAACAGAATCAGGCTCAGTCAAGACATGTAGGTAAAAACAAGTGACACTGTTTTGTAAAGAACTGAATTTAATTAGGAAACAGAATCGGCTCAAAACAAATTTAAAGGGACGTCATGTGACCAAAAATAAAATCCGAAAACTTCAAGCCCTAAAGAATTCCTGCATGTCAATGTCTGCTTGTTAACAGCCCAAAATATAACAGTTTTGTTTATGTGTTTTATCAGATGTATGTAAAGTGTTACATGTAATCCCTAATTATATAAATCATGTCATTTAAAATGTATAGTGTGATCCCTTGGAAACAGTGCGAGGGTAACAACAATGTCCTAGCATATTCAGTAGCTGTCTGAATTTAAAGGTATATTGGCTTGCATTACTTCAGGTCAGTAAGACACAATACCTTTGAACTAGCTGATCGGCCAGGTAAAACTTCCCATCCAAAAGAATCTGGATATCGACAACTTGCTGGCGAAGGAGGCTCTCACACTCCAGCAGGTATCCAGCAATCTCAGCTTCATTCTGGAACTGTACTCCGGATTCTAACCTTTTTGCATCCTAGGATATTAAAGAAAACTGTTAAGCTCATTTTAAAACAGCACCTTTGGTTCAAGAAATTATCCCAGTCACCCATCAACATTTTTTGGAGTATTGACTTAATGCTCTGAGTTTTATAAATGTAAATCTTTTAATCGTAATTAAGTTCTTTAGAAACCTTTATTCATTGTATTCCTTAACCTTAAAAAAAAAGAGGATTTACAAAGTACTATCAGTAACTCATTGTGGGTAATAAATGGAGCTGGCAGTTCAAAACATTAACATCATTACATACAAAATTTGGTAACAGAATATAAAACATTTATTGTAACTTACAGACTGCAGTGCATTTCTTGCCAACACTAACTTATCTTCCCCAGCCACACAGTCCCGCTGTACCCTGCTTGCAATTTGTTGGAGCATTTCAAGCCTGCAATGAAGAAAAATGCATTAAATTACCATTTCACAGAGGTTGCTACTGTATGTCAGTCTAACTGACAGTAGTAAAATAGTTACTTCCAGGCTAACTATGTATATATTGACAAAAGAAGCATGTTTACTGTTTCAATTAATTATAAAGATCTACAGAAATACAGAGAATGTTAAACTAATATATAATACAGACTTCAAGTATTATTTCACAGTATATTATACTTGCATTAACATTTGAACTGTACCTGGATCCATTCACTAAGTCGTTTTTAAAAACCAATGAAGTATCTATTTGTCCACAGGGAGCAAATAGTAAATTCTCAGTCGAATCAATGCTAGTGAGTGTGCTGTTACTGACAGATGAAATACTGCTACAGTTTGCCAAATTACTGTGCATTGCAGACCATTAATCCCTCATATTCTGTTCAAAATCACACCACGGCTCCAGCAAGAACAAAAGGAAGCCAGTACAAGTACAGTCAGTATGCACTGCTGCCTCTCCATGTCTACAAATCCATTGTGGCAAAAGGCAGCTTACAGGCAGTCCTATATATAGGTTTAAACATGTACAGTCAGAACACTATGAGGGGATAATATTTTCATCAAACACTTTAGAATTTTGCTCCTAGCATGTTAGGACTGTTTCTCTTTTTAACACTGACACTCCAAATGCAGGTTCTGACTGATTACTTTGGTTATGGGTGTGGAACAGTAAATTTAAGATTAGCAATTATCCGACAGCCTTTAATCTTCACTTTTATTGACCATTACTTCTGAAGGATTAAAACATATTTTGGTAGTGACTGATTATTTTGCATTTAGAATTCCTAATCATATTATCACAAGACAGGGACCAAACAGCATTTTTGTTGTTGTTTTTTTTCAGAAAGGTTTGTTAAAGAATGGTGTCATGGCTCTGTTATCTCTCCATGAAATAGGGTTTCTGGATTAAATTCCCTGTTTATCAAAAACCCAGTGGATGTTTATGTCACCTGCCAACACTGTGTCTGGTTGTATCTGGTCACCTTTCATTAGAGCTAACCAGTTAACAAGGTACTATAACATGTTAAACATGTCATGCAATAATGTGCTCCCAATACCTGTCCACTTCAGGCCGTAAACTCTTCTCCCTCTCCAACATGGCAATAATAAGTTTTCCCCATTCTTTTTCTACTTCGTTCGGGTGATATCCTTGTGGGAGTTTGATACGGCCAAATTCTATCCACGGCTTTCAAAAAAAATAAAACAGAGGGAGATTATTATTAATAATAATAATAATAATAATAATAATAATAATAATAATAATCATCATTCAATCAGCAGACAGTGTGAACTGTGTTTTGAATACATACCTCTAACAGTTTGTACAGATGTTTGATTCTTGTTTTGTCGTTCTCTTTCGGTGGAATTTCAGTTTCTTTAAACTGCAAATATTGATTATAAAGTGCCTGAAAAAAATGAGTTGGAGAATATTTGCACGCTGTATATTTTGAAGACTATTAGGGTTAAAAATGTATACACACAGTTGAGTCATAGATTTCCCATTTTCTCTAACTGAATCATTTTCACTCAGGACTCATCCTCGCTTTAAGTACTGGGGTCCTCCTTTTTGGACCTTGGTTTGAAAAGTTACAGTACTTGAGAACCCACTGCTTATCACTACAAAATGCTTCCTGGACTTAACCACGTATATTTTAAGTTAACCTAAGCTTTCCCTATTACAGTGCCTCTATATTACCGACCAGCTCCTCATATAATCATTACCTACAACACATAATAAAATAAACAAATCAGCCCAACTGTTCTAGTTGCAGCTCCCCTTATAAAGGTTTACTGTGTGTTACTACATGCTTTTATAATGGCAACATTTTACAAACTAAATGCCTTACCTTGAGTTCTACAGGATTGTTTGGGAACATTCGATCTGACATTATCGTCACGTGATGCCTGATCCACTGACTGAGGTAATTCACCATGTTCTGGTATTCCACCCATTTGATGTCAACATCCTGTTTTAAAGCAAACAAAGAAAGTAAATAACAGAAGTTATACTAAGGAAGATTAAAGGCGGCAAACTCATTTGTAAACAGATCGACCAGAGTGTAAGATTCAAGCTTGAGTCTCTCATTAGCGCTCAGTAGAAACTTCAAAATGTCCCAAGAGTTCAGAAACATTCCCAATTTAATTAACCAAAAATGTGGCTGGAAAAGATACTGTATCTTGATATTTCAGCAGTCTTCTTTTAGTAATCAGGGAAGGGAAAGTATGGGTATGGAGCAAAAGGTTGTTATGGTCAAGCCAACACAGTAGAAATAGTTAACCAATTTTACCAACAGATTAAAGTGATGTAGCTCCTAAATGAACTACAACATAGTTTGAATTTGAATTAGCTACATGTTATACATGCTAACGGTGTAACACGTGTGCTCGCTGCTGCTTTGTCTATCCTATTGGTGATTTACATTGGCAGCAAATGATATCTACAAAGCCAATTTTAATAGAAATGAAGCCAACCAGTTTTCAATTAAGAATTAAGAACAAAATAAGATTTTCTTATAGGACTGTGCAAATAATTTCACAGCCTTGGGCAGTAATAATTAAAAACTTGTGTTGCACATCAGGGAGTTCATTTTGATATTACAGTACCTAAGGGCATGGGTTGAATCCAAGTCTTCAATGTGCTTTTCACAAAAATCCAGGTCAAATTACTGCAGCTCTGTTCATGTATGAAAACGTGCTGCTATGCCATTTGGAGATCCTGTAATCTGGCAAAGATTCTACACAAGTTCTGACATGGCATAATGCATTGAAGCGTGCACTCTGAATATCATGTTCAACCATTCACACCCATATTTACATACCATTTAGGGAATTAAGCTGTTATTTAATTCCCTCAAACTATTGGTAACTTAGTTGGATTTTTTAGTTTTACTGCAAAGGTAATTGTTTTGATCCCTTATCATCCCCCCAGCAATTGATTCTGTTTGTATGTACGTTTGTCACACTGTAGAGATTTGCATGTATTTACAGAACAGCTTCTCCAAATGTGATGTAACTAAATGATAAATGCCATTCTATAGCACAATTAATTATGGCCCTGTCCCTTTGAAACGGCTTAAAAGCACTTGCTATCTGTGTACACTCCACACTTGGTATTAATTAAAAACAAAACATCTGTTAGGACATCTCTGTTAAACTAGTGGATAAAATAACAAAAGCACAACGTTAAATTAGGCGACTGCAAAAATGAAATAGGAGTTAAAAGTAGGATCAGGGATGAACAATTCACGTCATTTGTCAGCTGTTTGAAATAAAATTAAGGGGAGCAGACTCAGGTAAGATATTAAGGTAAAAACAAAGATTGTTTTGTAATTAACAGTGTTAACCATAACTTTGTTTGCCTTCATCAAGAAATTCTAACAAAAAATGTTGTTTATGAGGTCTTTTACAGCTCTAGAGTAGTTTGAGATTTGGGGACTTTAGACTTGAAGTACATTGGTAGATGTAAAGTATCATCTTCTCTTCCCAATAGTTGTTCTTCTTAAAGGGTGATTCTTGTAAAAACAGTGAAATTACTAAGCATCTCCAGCACGGAATAAAGTGTGCTAAAAAGAAACATTAACAGTTACTCACATTTGCACTGATGCCTTCTCCACCCTCCGGTATTTTGGGGAAAACATCATACAGTGTTGAAACATAAGTTATAACTGACTTCTCATCAGGCGATTGCACATCAACGTCTGAGAAAAGAAGACAAATGCTTTTAAGAATGCAACCTCAGTAACTTGTTCATTTTTACATAATACTTTCTAAATATTAACCAAGCGCTTCAGGGTTTTAATTATGAAGACATGAGTACTAGTGTCTAAGGAAAACAAGGCACACTATGTGTATGAAGGGATCATTCCTACTTGTTTAGAGCTACTAGTTACCTATCACACATCATGCTAGAAATAAAGCATACCAACCCAGCAATATCAGATGACAGAAATGCAATACTTACTGCTAACATTATGACACTAACTCACCCTCTGGATCAAGGAGTCTTGCCACTCCAAGTTGTTCAGCTACACAAAAGGCTTTTTCCAAATTTGATCGACTGCTCTGAGTGGCAACCGTGTTCATATCAATCAGGTCCGGCCTAAAAGAAAACAATATATTTATTTTAACAATTGTTTGTATCAACCGTGTTGAAAGCAGTTACCAGGCTTTACAATTAGAACCTTTGAAGTTCTGTATTAAGTGTCAGGGCACATAGTTACTTAGTTGCCATAAGTAATTCATTCACTTAGCGATCTTTAGTAGCGAGGCCCCTTATTTATTTAATAGCCTTTAGTTGACTGGATGCCCATAGTAATTGACCTCTTTAGCTCCTGCATGCTGAGTTGGTGGGGGCCATGATAATCTATTTGTGGTGTAAAGATCTTGATCAGTGCACCACCCATAAACGCTACAAAATGTCTCGTTTCGCATGCCCAGACACAGCGGTTCTTAGCACCTGCCCAAATATCACATACTTCAATGTTTAGCAACTGAAATACTTACTTTAGAAGTTAGAAAGAATTGAAAAAAAAATGTAAAGGTTAGTGGTCTTAATATCTTCAGGTAGTACCTTTATTTGGCCACATAAGCATTTTACCAATCAACCACGATTTAGTTATCCCAAGAGCTGTTGTGAGTAGAACAAGGGTTGTGGCAGGGTTGTTTTTAAATAAACTTTATCCCAATAATTTACTTGTTTGCCCTCACTGATTCCATAGTTGAATATAGTGAGGATTTTTAGCTTTTTTTAAAATCACATTAAAGGGCTATTCACACGATAGCGTTTATTCACTACGTTTTCTAGGGTTAAATAAAAAAATAAAAAAAATAATAATAATAATCAAACCTATGGAATTAAATACTACCTTTCACACTTGAGTGTAATCTGCAAAAAAAAAAAATCAAAACATAAGCAATAAGGATCAGGTGCAAGCTGCCAAACGGTTACTGCGCCGAAGAATAGAAAGAAAGAGAAAAACGTGGATTCACCCCATAAACAAGCAACGGGAAACTGTAGGCGAGTACCACTGTCTTGTGCAAGAGCTGAAATTGGATGAGAGTAGGGTTTTAACCTACTCAGAATGTCCAGATTTCAGTTTGCAAACCTGACGGGACCAGCCATCACCAAGAAAAATACTTGGCTCCAGAAATCTATCGACCTTGAAAAACAGATGGCAATGTGCCTGTGGTATACAGTAGTATTTTTAAAATTATCTGTTATAGAAAGTTATTTTTATAATTGAGCTGGTGTGTGTATATTTTATATATATATATATATATATATATATATATATATATATATATATATATATATATATATATATATATATATATATATATATTATACACACACACATACATATATATAAGAATCATGGGCCGTGATGCGCAAACTCCAATTTTTAATACAAAACACAACCTTTTATAAGTTGCCGCAACTTTTAACTTGACTACAATGTTTCTATTATTTATATATAATTTTGTTGCAAAATAATGCTGAAAAATAAACTGCAACGGAAAAGGAAACGTCAGTCTCACATTGTCTTTAGGGGTAGATGGAATGTGCCAAAGATCTTGTCAGCATGACAAGTGTCAGTCAGGTATCAGGTTCATGCATTTGAACAATCGAACTTGTCACAAACTTATAAATATCATTTTTATATCAAGTAACAAGTCAATTTCTCACAGTATGAATGGCAGCTCTGTTAAAAAAGCTTGTTTTGACAGAAGCCGAATAAAAAAAAAAAAAGTTCTCTCCATTCCTACAGTATTAGGTAACTGCTTTCAGCACAATTCACAGGACCTCTTTTGTTAGATTATATAAGAAAAAATATTTGGGGGGAACTCGTGGTTTCCAGATGAGATCATCGCTGAAGCTAAAGCCTGCTTTTCTAATATGAACAGAAAGGATGCTTTATATCATGTGTGAAGGATTTCGCTTAATTTCAGGTTCGTTTGCCCCTTGTAAGCAGACCCAGAGACAGAAACTGAATTTTTGAAGCACTTTCGCACGGTTTATATTATTAACAGAAACAAACAAAACAAAACCTAATTCCCACATGTAGTGCTAAACTATACTTTCTATTTCTTTTCCTTACAACTATTCCACTGCACGGCTAAACTGTTTATCAGTCACACAACACTTTTACACACGCATGTTTACACAGTGCCTTACACCAACTGACAGCCTCTTGCCTTCACACAGACTGCCATGAACAAACATATTGTCCCTCCTGATTACAGACCGGTGGCATTCATTAAATTTTAGGAGCCAGGTGAACCTCACCCTGGCTCCTTCCCATGGCATCTGGGGGGTGTAGTCCTTAAGCCCCTTCTGGACTACATTTTTTTCTCCTCTCAACCCCCTCCCCAAGTCTGCAACACATAACTGTAAAGGAGGTCAATAATTTTTCACATAAGTTAAGTATTCTAGGGAGAGAAAACTGATTTAAAACTCTGCTTAATGAAAATCATTTGCAAGAAGCAGCATGTAGTAATAACATACAGATTTGTTTCAGGCTGTTTTCTAAAATTCTTCAGAATCCTTATTTCCCATCAATCACTTCCTCAGGGTTGATTTCCTGCACCTGTTAAGGCTGCAAAGAGTATTCATTCTTCTGTTTCTGGTATCATCTACCTTTTACTATTATAAAGGAAGACATAACCTAATTCTCTTCATACCATAAAATGACATTTTGTACACCTGTTTTGTACAATTGCACAAGCACATATTCTCAAAAAAATCCCTCTTAAGGACAGTTAAAATAAAACTAAAGAGCCATAGATCAGCACAGCCTGTGTTGCTACGCGCTCTGCTTTAATGGGAATTGTGCATATGAAAATAACAGGATGTGAAATATAGGAGTCATGGCCATATAGACTTCTAACTGGTCATTTTAAAGCAGCGGTAACCTAAGAGTGATGAACAGGCCTCCCGGGGCGATGGCAGTGGTGCTGGCAGCGACAAGGCTGCCCTCAGTGCTGAATACTCCGGCAGTGCCAGCGGTTCTGCGTACTCCGGTAGTGCAACCATTCCAAGTGGAGGTGGTCTCCTCACCATCACCCCTTCTCTGTAGCCAACGGCTCCCTTCTCTTGGGGCTCCGGCCCCAGAATTTCCGGCAGCGCAAATGTTGTTGCTGGATACAACAAAGCCCCGGGTGATGACAAGCAGGCATCCCCGGGCAGTGTTGTGTAGGCCTCACCAGGCGATGGCAAGCAGGCCTCCCCCAGGCGATGGCAAGCAGGCCTCCCCCAGGCGATGCAGGCTCAGCGGCCCTAGGCGTGGCAGTCCTAGGAGATGCAGGCTTGGCAGGACTGGGTAGAAGTTGACCCTTGGGAGGTGATGGCAGGTGCTGACCCTTGGGAGGTAGCTTAGGCTCCTCTGGTGGTGGAGACAGGTGTAACAGGTAGTCTCCCTCTTGTGTGAGAGGTGGGAGCAGCAGGTAGTCTCCATCTGGTGATGGTGGCTGAAGATGTAGATAGTCTCCCTCTGGTGGTGGAGGCAAAAACAATACTGACCTCAGTGCGGGGCACTCTGGCAGTTGTTCCTCCCCCTCCTCCTGGAGGGGGCAGATGACCAGGAAGTGCCCACACTCCCTGCAGGCAGGGCGCCAACTCGAGACCTCAAGAAGGTGGAAGTAGGCATCCCATCGGCCCTCTGGCAGTGGTTCATCCTCCATTCCTGGAAAAGGGCAGTTGGTCAGGAAGTGCCCCCACTCCCCGCAGGCAGAGCACCCGCTCGATATCTCAAGTGACTGGAGGTAGGCTTCCCAGTGGCTCTACTGCCATGTAGTTGGCAGGGGTGCAGGGCCTTGCGGCCATGGCATCGGTGGCACGGAAGACAGCGGGGTTTCTCTCAGTGGTGTTGGAGACTCGGGCTCCCCCCTTTAGGGCGCTGGACGCTCGGGCTCCCCCCTTCAGGGCGCTGGACGCTGGGGCTCGTCCCACTCCAGGTCCGTGTCCGTGTCAGCCTCCAGGCAGCTTTCTTCTTAATGCCCATAGCACAGGCAATATGCATAACAAATATGTAAATACACAAAAACTAAAGGTCTACAATCAGCAGTACCGATAAAGGAAACAACTGCAGTGCTGTAAACTAAATTCCAAACAGTTGAGGGCATTTGAAAAACACTTCCAGAAGATAATACGATAATTATGTGACTCTTTTTTTTCTCAGGGTAACGAGTATTTTTCTAGCTCAAGCATGTACTGTAAGCAGACGAAAGTTCCCTCATAAAAGTTATTTTAATATACAGCATATCAAAGTCATATAAAGCAGAAAGTACAGAATCAAACTATATTCAGAAATTATAAATGATCATCTAAAACCACTTTGTGTAGTAAACGTATATGGTACTAAACAGACGTTAGTAATGGGTGGTTGAACATTAACAATTATCCTTGTCCTGATCTCACACTACTAGTCTGTTTAAGTTTTTTTTTTTTACAGCATTAACACTTCACATTTACATTGAGATGTTTAATGGCTTATTGCCAGACTTCATCAAAATCAGTCTACACTACCGAACTTATCTCCCTTTTAAAGCACAGTACCTGTATTTATGAATGATGGCGTTAAACAGCCTCCCATCTCTCCAGCAGGTAGTGAAGTTTTCACACCGTACACCAACGTAGCCTTCAGTTGTCTGTTGAGACCACATCAGCAGTTTCTCTTTAGCGGTCATATCCTCTGACTCCCCGAAAACATGGATATCAGAGATCTAAAAGGCATGAAGAAAGTGAGAAATGGTGAGAGATGGGACAATGGTGAGACATGAAGAGCTTAGCTTTCTGAAGTAATGGACAAGATGCAAGACTGGTTTCACAGACTCTGAGTAGCACTAGTCTTGGAGTACCGTACCTAAAGTAAAATTAGGTAGTCCAAGACGTGCTGTGAAACCAGCCCTTAAAAGTATTTTACTTAATTCTGAAAGGAAAAAACACCAGTTACAATTTTAAAAGTAATAATACACAACTTCGGGCCAGTGGTACTGGAACAATTTTTAAAGTGGGGGTGCTGAAAGCCATTGAACAAAACTGTAACCCTGGTATATGATGGAAGCCAAGCGAAGCCAGGGGGTGCTACTTCACCCCCAGCACCCCTAGTTCCAGCACCCTTGCTTTGGGCTACTAACAACCCAATAGATACATTGTCTGAGTAGTTTATTTCCGATCTGGTTACTTTATTGGGTGATATTTTCCTTTCTGAAAATCTAGCTGAATGTAACATAATAAATCAATGTTATTATTCTAAATGTGTACCTTTTCTACTGAGCCAATTACAAAGAATGAGGTACTGAAATGTTTAAAAACCTTCAGTAAATAAAGACTGCAAGCTTTGTGGATATTCTCAAAAGGCTGGTCCTGAGAAAGGGAGGAATTTGGTCCACACAGACTACAAAATTATAAACGTTTAGAACAAATGTCTTACACTGTAATATATCCAACCTCATATCCTGAAATATCTACAATAAATCCTACAGTCTACACTTAAATGAAACCACTAACTGCAACCAACATATAGTCAAATGCATGGTTTAGTATTTTCTTCTGAATTTTGTTATGCTGAGGCAGGAATATGTTGTGTACACTTCAACAAAAACTGTACGTATGTTGGGAAGGCAAGATCCATACCCAAGACATGTCTGACCAGAGTGTTTTCTCATTGTTTCAGAATAAAAATGATCATGTGTGAATCAAAATTGTTTAAATTTGATATTTACATTTGACCTGCCTGGTAGAAACTGCACAGCCAATACAAGTATGTAACTATCTAACACAAGATCTGGATAACATATTCTAGGTAATATATTCAAGAGGGGACAGATACTGGTCAGCTGTTAAAATAGTGTTCCAAAATTAAGACACAGCCAAGGCTTGGACTTAAGTTGTTCTTTAAAGCTCTCTTGGCTGTGAATCCTTCTCTGAACAGAAGGGCAATGTTTATTGTCTGGGAGCTTGTGAAATTTGAGGATCACAAGGATGACTTTTACAAGGAGACATAGATGAGTGTGGGGGGAAAGGAAGCTAAACCTGCAATCAAAATTAAACCATTTTTCTGTTTGTACTAACTTTAACTAGAATCAGGTTTCGTTCTTTAAACTGAATCCAGCCAACCAATATTCCCAACCTACACTTGCCATTTAAGATATTTCTACTTTACCTTGATTTAAGATGTGCCAATCCTTTATAATTTTTAAAAACGTACAAAATGCAACAAGAATCATACCATACGTATTTCTATGATGCAGATTAGTTAAAGCTAACCATAAAGCTAATTTATTGTTTAGAAGTGCTTCACATTTACCTGGATGCAATTGTTTTATTCTGTACTTATAAAAAAACAGAGCCTTTAATTTCTACAATAAATTACTTGCTGCATGAGTTAATCAACCTCATCATCTCAACTGCTACACTGAGAAATTGGACAGGCATTAGTCTTTTAGAAGTGGTCCCATATCTGCAAACAAGGCTTAAATAACACATTAACACAGGATTTTACTAGTGGCCCTACTGTGCCTAATTTAGTCTAATAAATAACTTGCAGATGTAACAAGGTTGTACTAGACTGATGGTAATAGATCTCACTTGTACTGTAATTCAGTAGCAGTAGTTTGCATGAATGCCACCTGTTTGATTGACCTGTTTGCTGTACTTAGAAGAATCAATGCCCCAACTGCATTGATACATGTTCAATTATGAAGCTCAGTTTTGTTAAAAAGAAAAAACTAAAAAAAAAAACATTGCGACAGAATTACTAAAAGGTGTGCTGAACACTCATATTAACCTTCTAAAGTCCAGTCTAATACCGTATACAAATCTGCCAAGCAACACGTCATTTTAACGACGACTTTAAAAGTTATATAGAAAGCTGATAATAAACACAAAAGTGAAAGTACATGTTACATTGACCCCTGCCTATCATGAATACCTTTCCATTTCAATGAAATCAATGAGGCACCAGAAAAAAAAACAATGCTGGGTAAAGTTCAATGTATGTACTACACTCCCAGCACGTTCATACCCTCCCCCTAATCATTGCCTGTTACTGTATCAAGGTCACCACCCCTTCCCATCCCCCATGGTGCTGTAATACTTCAACTGCCCCCATTGTATTGTTTTTTGTTAGTTTTTTTTTTGTTTTCAATTTCTAGGCATTGTAACAAAGTGGCCAGAGTTGCACTATGAATCAGCCTAATGCAATTCTGTTCCTAAGAGGAAAAAAAAAAAATCCTTGGAAATCGCTGCTCCTAAAAAAAGTTCTTGCCTGTGGTTGACTCTAAAAACCTTCTTGTTTAAAATGGAAACAATTACATCACTGGCTCCATCAAACTTTCTGTTTCTGTTTTAAATACTGCAACTGCTTGTTCTCTCTTCTTTCCAGGCTACTCCTTTCATAAACCCCGAATAAAACATTGCTCCTACACAAAAGCAGCAATAGTGTTTATTATTATTATTATTATTATTATTATTATTATTATTATTATTATTATTATTATTATCATCATCATCCCAAGGCTACTCCAAAGCACAATAAGGTCTGGTTCCCAGCACTCAGAAACAGACCTAAAAGATAAATGTGCATTAGCTGATATTGTGAAACAAAACACATCACATAGAAAGAACATAATGTATTTAGTTTTGCCAGTAATGGAATCAATTTTAGTAACAAAAGTGTTGAAAGCTGGTCTTTTTATTACCTTGTGTTCTGTTGGTGATGCAAGTGCGAGGTCTGTGACCTCATGTTGAAGTTTTTGGAAAAGTTCAGAGAATAAGTTCTGTGACAAGGAACCCCCACAATAGGTATGTGGTCTCTTTTTCTTTATTGGCCTGACAGATTTAGGAACTAAACCAGGAGTAATGTAGAGCTGGTTTTCAGTGCTTTTATGAAGTTTCTCTTGTTCAGACACCTCGTTGTGAGAGCAGTTTTCAAGCTGGCAGGTTTCAAGAAGGTAATCGACACAGCTTAAGCTGACTGCTTTTTTAAAAGGCAGTCCATTTATTCGCTGGTCTAGCACAATTTCTTTTGATGCAATATATTTAGGCCTTTGTTTCTTTTTATCATAATGAAGCCTGTTGTCTTCTGCGGCCCACTCTATTCTGGATGTATCAATTGATTCTGCATTCCCTGCGAGGTGAGGCAAGTCCTTCTCATCTGAATATGAAAGAGAGGATGATTTCTGAACTTCCATAGAGGGGATACTCCCATGTTTTTCCAGTGACCCCGATTCACTATAGTTTGTAGATACCTCTTTATTTTTATCTGGCGTGTTCTTTGCAGTAAAATGCTGTCCATCCATGGGAAGTCCACTGGAATCCCTTTCAGCCCCATCTTCCCACAAAACACTGGCTGTTATGTTTTCTCCCAGTGAACTCTCCCCACTGTGACTTGTCAGAGAATTGGTGGTTTGCAGTTTCCTTTTCTTCTTCTGCTGAAAATATCTTCTGCCTCTGGAATGTTCTGTGTGACTTAAAGGAGCCCTGGCTGGGTCAATGTAATAGTCCTCCTTTGGACTTCTCACACATCCACAGACATTCCCCATTATGATACACGGTCATTTACACATACATCGTTCTCTTTAAATATATTTGAATATGAAAAACAAAATGGAAAAAAAAAAGAACGTTATTAGCCTAACTTATTCCAGACTTCTTCTACATCTTCTCCAGGAAGCAGCCATTTTGCACTTGGGATATGTACACACAGAAAGCAGTGGCAGTCAGCCCAGCAACAGTCTGTGTCTCATTAAACGCTCATTCCTTTTAGATCAGCAGTCCTCAGAAACAAAACTCATTAACAAACCTGCCACAGATTCAACAGAACAGCACCCAGTAGGTCCTTGTTTAGTTACACAGCCTCTATACTATAGTGAGTCCCCCTGAGACAGTTTTCAGGAATTTGCAGTAACTTTTCAAACTATTACAGACTGTACGCAGACAAAACAAACACCAAAAATCCTGCCGAAGCACAGCAAGGATTTTGTACCTTTTAAATCAAAGCATCTAGACTTAGATAAATAATTTCTTCAGTGTTATCCAGTTCTTCAAGTGTCTTTTTATGACAGTTTCCCTTTGAGCTGTCTCATGAATTTGTTTCCAGGACAAATTTCTCTCTCGAGTTCATGTTCACATACAAACTCTCTGATGCTTGATCACTGTAAGCTACTAATCATGAAAACTTTGCTCAGCAATTCTCTGCTCCAATAGCAAATGTCGGGCTGGTGGCATCCTAGCCTATCATGAAAGGTTTAAATATAAAAGGGCAGGAAGGGTCAACAGAAGTTGTGAAGGCCAAGCTTCCCTGAACAAAGTGCTTTCACCAATGTCATTTATCACAGCTCTACACAACATTGACTGCTACAGCTAAAGTATATTACCATAAGCCCCTGGCTTAAACAAACAAGCTTGCATTAAAAACAACTAATGTTAGTCAAAAACACATTTGATGATATGTTTAAAAAAAAAAACATCAGAAAATGAGACAATAACATAACTACAACTGTCTATCCTGCATAACAAATACACAACAGTTCAAACTCCACACCGTGTGTGCTGTTACTGTAAATCTAATTTAGGAATTAGCTGTCTGTGAGCATGTTGAAACCTCAGATCCCAGTAGAGCACTACAGACAATTTGTCTAAGTGTGGCAGTTTGCACTGTTCCACTGAAACATCCAATCTGATGTATTGTTACTGTTCTTGGCCAGATATCTAAACTACAAATGTTGTTGTTTTTTGTTTGTTTTTTTTTTAATGTATTTTTTTTCCTAGTTAAATTTTGCCAGGTTTTAACAGCTTTACATTTGTACATACACAAAGCAAGAAGTTATATTTAGTGAAATATACTGTATAGTTCACGTGGAATTGGCTACATCACTTCCATGTTGGTATGTCTCAATTTACTGAGCCAGGCTTTCACGTTAAGCCCCGGTACAGTTCAGAGTCAAGCCTCTGCTGTATAAAATGAACACCAACCTGTACTTCTAGGGTCTGTCTATACAGAAAAACACTGAGACCTACAATCTAGCAGTTACAAAGAACATTTTACAGAGTATTTATCTGCTCAGGGTCAGTATGCCTTACACACTCTACAGTAGCACTAAAGTTACTGCTCAGATATACAGATACATGCCATAGGAGGATTTATCATTATATTTTAATGTGAGGGTCATCTATTTTGTTAATGTAATTTATGCTCCATAGTCCATATACCTGGTATAGTAATATTATTTTGGATGTTTAGATCATGCTCTGTACATCACTGAGCACAGAGTTAGTTTTAAAAGAATGTTTCATGCCTTGTTGAATGTGCTGTGATGTTCAGATGAGGTCTTGCACATTTGTTGACTTGTCACCATCCGCCTGTGATTGACAGCCTAGCAGGCGCGGCTGCAGAAATTGTGTTACTGCAAACGGGAACTAAAAATAAGAACTGAATGCTCTTGTAGTGCCAGGATATGAACACACCACGTGCAAACAACTGACATTTGGGAAAAGGTTAAAATTACAAAACCATAGAGTTTATATTTGAGACTTTAATCCTGAACTGAATCCAAAGTCAAACACTGTTCCTTTAAAAGGTCAAGTACATAATAAGCCATTCTTTAAAATACACAGAATCTCACCTCCTGTCTACAACTCCACACGTTTTAAGAGTGGGTGGAGGATACAGAAGCATCAAACAGTGTTTCCTGTCAACACCTACAGGAGTCGTAAAAGAACCTGTTCCAGAGACGGGGAATGCTGGCAGTCCTTAGTGCTGATTTGTACATTACAAGAACTCCATAGCCACATGGTGCAGTATGATGTTGGCATAAAAACATTACAACTAATGGCATTACGTGACCATTCCTTTACTTTTTTCAGGGAAACTGGACGTAGATATCTTTCGCTCATGTTAATAGTTATTTAAATTTTACATACTCTATCATTTGCTGTTCTTTTTTTTGTTTTGTTTTTTTAATAAAGACATACAACTGTTCTCTTTCACAACAAAGGGTGACCGGATTTAAGTAATTGGTAATGTCCAGTTTAATTACATGGCACTTAACAAGCTCCCCACCCCCAACACATTTCTTTAGGGACAAATAAGTATTGGATAAGACAGGAATAAAAAATAATCATCATTGATAATATGATTACTGATAACAATTGTGTATGTATATGATATGTTGCCTTGCACCCCAAACAATATACATGTTCTTTAAATACTAGAAATGTTCAGTCCCAAGTTTTAGAGCATTGTTCTGTTATTTTGGATACTTCAATAAAATGTTTAGCCTACACATAATGTCTGCTTATAAACTAATTTCCTTAACTAGACAGGGTAGAAATTTTTAATAAAAAACTGCTTTCTGGGCAAAATAAAATAGCTTTCTCTCCTACCCTTCAACTTACAGATCATGAAGGAACAGGTAAAACAGCCAGTAGCATGAATGCCAAACTTCTTGCGTGACTTGACAGCGGCAGGTGCAGGCATATATAACTTATCTCCCAAGCTAGCTGTCAGCATGGTTTATTATCCCAAGCATAATAAAACATGTTACAATTTAAAAAAAAAAAATATTTTTAACTTCAATAAAAGGTATTTCATTTTAAATTTCTGTTTAACAAATATCCCAAGAGGTACTATGTTAAGACAAGATTTGTGGGGTTTTTTTTTGTTTTTTTGTTTTTTAAATCAAAACATTTTTGGCATTCTTTCTAAAGAAGCTGTTCTACATCTTGAAATGACTGCATGATGCAATCTAATGCATTTATGAGACGAAATGTGCCTTGTGGGTATGGCTGGGAATCAAAAAGTGTGATAGCTATGTTATGTGCACAGCTATTAATGACTATATTATATATTATATATATATTATAATATATATATATATATATATATATATATATATATATATATATATATCTAGATATATATATATATATATATATATATATATATATATGCACACACATATATATGCACACACATCTTGATGAAATGAACTTTATATATTTATCATTTTCCTGATTTTTAATGACTTACCAGTTTCCTATCCTATCATGTGGGTTTTGTATAATTCTCTGTTGTTGCTTCAGCTTGGATCAAGTGCCTGCTATTCTTGATACTGTTGTAGCAAAGACATTCTTCTGAAAGATTCCATAAGGCTGGGGAAGAAAATCAGTGTTGCACAGACTGTGCACAATGGTTCACGTGATCACAGCGCAACTGCATGTACAGTATCACCACCATCACCTTACCATCGGCCTTGAGGACTGTATTAGGTAGTCACAGCAGTACACATGGCAAATAATAATTGAAACGCCAATAGAGAATGAAAAAGAACACACAGAATAGGATAGTCAAAAAGAAATGAAACGAAAGGGAAATGTACAGGATATTCCTTTAATGTACTGAGTACAGTATGCTGCTTAATTTCTCCTCTGAGACTGTTTTTGAGAGTTTTAAGTTACTGGATATTCATCTGTGAGGTCTGACATAAGGGCTCATGTGCAGTATGTGTTTAACTTCACACTACGGGGTTTGATATATGTCACCATGACCTACATTCACAGTATCAAGAATGAGGTTCTGCCTCAAATCTAAACACGTTACGGTATGTGAAATTATTAAGTCAGATTTAAACTACAGTAATGCCTAGTACATGTTTTTGTGTAGAATCTGCTACCACATTTGTTTTTCCAACTGGAGTATAGAAAATACATGTGTAGGTAATATTACACTGTACATCATGCTATTGATCTTAGACATCATTTAAGTTTCCATGCAGTGTTGGTTTTTAAATCAAAATTACAAAATACTAATGATGCACAATGGAAAAAAAAAAAAAAAAAAAAAAAAAAAAAAAAAACAAGAATGAAGACACTTGCAAGTGTAAGGAGTGGCAAACACTACATGACCCTAAAATAACTGCCATGTTAACAGCCACAGCCATCCTGACAAATACTTTATGACGGTGTCCTAACATGGAAAAACATTCAGTGGTTTCCACTCCTATGTTCTGTGGTACTGCTGTGAGTGTTGCCACAGTAACCGGGGGCACTGCTCGGCTGTCGTAGTAACTGTTTTGCATTTTATTGAATTTTGGATTCCAGAAAACAACCAGGCCACACATCGTTTCTCCAAATGTCCACCTGGTGCTGTCAACTAGCACACTAATGTCTTCATGTTTTGTTTAATGTTTATTTAAATATCTTTTTTGGTTTGTTTTTGGTTTAATTAACACTGCAGTAACTGTAATGCTGTATATTTCAATTTTAAAAAATCCAAGTGTCTTGGATATGGAGCAATTTAGCTAAATTGCTAGCTAATGCACTTGAATAACAGCAGAGCTGTCTTGCCTACATAAGCTTAAACTACTGAATAACAATACAAACGCCACAACATCACAGCGCCCTGTTCATAGAATCTTCCCCGTTAGTAACAGTCTAACAACTCATTTTAACTGGGAATTAAAATATACACAGATTACCTCTCTAAAGCAAATCTTGCCAAAGACAGGTAATTGAAGAGTTATTTGCACTGTATATTTCAATGTGGAAAAACTGCTTCTGATAATTTATTGTTTCAGTCATGCCATTCAAAATTAAAATGATCTTGCTAATTCCAGACAATTTGCACTGAGTGACATATTCCTGTAATAATCTAGTTTCCACTGTAAAGTCAAATCCAACCAGTAGAGTAACACTGGACTCTACCGTATCACCCATGAAGGCCAAGGGGAAAATGAGAACACCAGTGCTCCAAGCCCCAGGACAGCACGGGCTTGTGAAGAGAGTAGACCAAGATAAGAGGGAGGTCATAGTGTCTAAACACAGAAAACAACGAGTGCAGATTTGTTATACAGTGTAATTGAATGCACATCATTGTTCATTATACAATAGTTGTGGATGGCTTTCATCATACAAAATAAAAGAATCTCATTAACAGCTACCAGGCACATATCCCTATTAGGTCTCAAATGCATGGCAAGTGTTCAAAAGGGTAAAATAAAAAAAATACAAATAACATATACCTTGTTTAGACATAGAGTAGCTGCTGGATTTTTAAACAAGTTCCTCTTATAATTCATTGTATTCAGATGCTGTAACGCTGTTAACTTAGTTTTGGGACAAACTCAAATATAAACCAAGGAGGCAAAACAAGTATATAGAACAAGTATGCAAATTGTGCCTCTAAAACCACATTACTGTGTTGAATCCCTAAGTCACAAAGTAATTTCTTTTTCTTTCTTTTAGAAGCAACAACAAATAACACGTCAATAGAATCAAACAATCAACACATACTGTAAAGGATCAAAAGAACGTGAGGCAGTGTCTTTCATCATTTAAGAACATAAGAAAGTTTACAAACGAGAGGAGGCCATTCGGCCCATCTTGCTCGTTTGGTTGTTAGTAGCTTATTGATCCCAGAATCTCCTCAAGCAGCTTCTTGAAGGATCCCAGGGTGTCAGCTTCAACAACATTACTGGGGAGTTGATTCCAGACCCTCACGATTCTCTGTGTAAAAAAGTGCCTCCTATTTTCTGTTCTGAATGCCCCTTTGTCTAATCTCCATTTGTGACCCCTGGTCCTTGTTTCTTTTTTCAGGTCGAAAAAGTCCCTTGGGTCGACACTGTCAATACCGTTTAGAATTTTGAATGCTTGAATTAGGTCGCCGCGTAGTCTTCTTTGTTCAAGACTGAACAGATTGAATTCTTTTAGCCTGTCTGCATATGACATGCCTTTTAAGCCCGGAATAATTCTGGTCGCTCTTCTTTGCACTCTTTCTAGAGCAGCAATATCTTTTTTATAGCGAGGTGACCAGAACTGAACACAATATTCAAGATGAGGTCTTACTAGTGCATTGTACAGTTTTAACAGTACTTCCCTTGATTTAAATTCACAATGTATCCGAGCATCTTGTTAGCCTTTTTTATAGCTTCCCCACATTGTCTAGATGAAGACATTTCTGAGTCAACAAAAACTCCTAGGTCTTTTTCATAGATTCCTTCTCCAATTTCAGTATCTCCCATATGATATTTATAATGTACATTTTTATTTCCTGCGTGCAATACCTTACACTTTTCTCTATTAAATGTCATTTGCCATGTGTCTGCCCAGTTCTGAATCTTGTCTAGATCATTTTGAATGACCTTTGCTGCTGCAACAGTGTTTGCCACTCCTCCTACTTTTGTGTCGTCTGCAAATTTAACAAGTTTGCTTACTATACCAGAATCTAAATCATTAATGTAGATTAGGAATAGCAGAGGACCTAATACTGATCCCTGTGGTACACCGCTGGTTACCACACTCCATTCTGAGGTTTTTCCTCTAATCAGTACTTTCTGTTTTCTACATGTTAACCACTCCCTAATCCATGTACATGTGTTTCCTTGAATCCCAACTGTGTTCAGTTTGAGAATTAATCTTTTGTGCGGGACTTTGTCAAAAGCTTTCTGGAAATCTAAATAAACCATGTCATATGCTTTGCAATTATCCATTATCGATGTTGCATCCTCAAAAAAATCAAACAAGTTAGTTAGGCACGATCTCCCTTTCCTAAAACCATGTTGACTGTCTCCCAGGACCCTGTTACCATATAGGTAATTTTCCATTTTGGATCTTATTATAGTTTCCATAAGTTTGCATATAATAGAAGTCAGGCTTACTGGTCTGTAGTTACCTGGTTCAGTTTTGTTTCCCTTTTTGTGGGTCGGTATTACGTTTGCAATTTTCCAGTCTGTCGGTACCACCCCTGTGTCAAGAGACTGCTGCATGATCTTGGTTAGCGGTTTGTAAATAACTTCTTTCATTTCTTTGAGTACTATTGGGAGGATCTCATCCAGCCCAGGGGATTTGTTTATTTTAAGAGCTCCTAGTCCCTTTAACACTTCTGCCTTGGTTATGCTAAAGTTATTTAAAACTGGACAGGAACTGGATGACATGTGGGGCATGTTGTCCATATCTTCCTTTGTAAAAACTTGTGAAAAGTAATCATTTAATATATTTGCTATTTTTTTCTTCATCTACGATTTTGCCATTTGTATCTCTTAGACATTTAACCTCCTCTTTGAACGTTCTCTTGCTGTTGTAATATTGGAAAAACATTTTGGAATTGGTTTTAGCCCCCTTAGCAATGTTCATTTCTATTTCTCTCTTGGCCTTTCTAACTTCCTTTTTGACTTGCGTTTGCAGTTCCGTGTACTCTTTCTGTGTACTTTCTTTTTGGTCCCTTTTTAATGCTCTGTAAAGTGCCTTTTTTTGCTGAATATTTTTTTAAATTGATCTATTAAACCATTTTGGCAATTTAGTTTTACATTTAGATTTGTCTACTTTAAGGGTGTAATTGTTTTGCGCCTCTAGTATGGAAATGATCTGCTAAACCTCAGAAATAAATGACAAAAGCTAAAGTAAATGATCTCAACTTGATGTCTTGGCAATTGTGTTTTATACTCCAAGAAGGTAATGCTTGTTCTTTGTTGCTCCCTAAACAGAACTAAAATGGAAAGAGCTGCCACAGCTAGAATCAAATTCTGGATCACAAATGAGTGCTTGTTTAAAATAAACAATGCGGCCTTGGGTATATTTCATTTAAATGTAGCGCCTTTCACATCAAAGTGTCCAATACAAATTAATGTATTAACATTGTAGACTCGAATACAAAAAGATAAAAGCACAAGTACATTGGTAAACAGCGGAAGAACCTAGGAAGCCTAAGGAGAGAAGACAACCAAAAAGAGGTGTGTTTTGAGAGACGTTTTAAACTGAGAAACTGTAGCTGGGCAAAGAGTTCCATAAGGGAGGGGCAATGCAACTAAAGCTACACCCACCAGGAGTAATACGCTCAGATGAAATGCATTTAAGAAGTCGAGAATTGGAAGACCTAAGGGATGTATTGGCTAAGAAGGTCCATGATGTAAGAAGGACCTTGACCAAGTAGGGTCTTGTATGTCAGCGCAGAATCTTGATGACAGTTTTCCACACAGGGATAGCAATAGAGCAGTATTTGTGTTTGACTCCATAGTACTCCAGGTGTCAGTAAAGGAAATATCAAGCACAAAATGAAACCTACCTGAAAGTGCAGAATTATGGTCCATATCAAACCCAATGTGAGCTTTGGGTTTCCATCTGTTATATCATCATTCCTGATGTTTACAAGTTTGACCTGTTAAAACAAAAGTATTTATTAATTTGATTACAAATGTATTAATATACATACAGTAAGGTACACATTTGGTATAATCACCAAATAAAATAATTTTAGAGTGGAAATATTATCAATTTTAAATTTTGATTATTTATCTAAAAAAAAGTTGAAATAGATATAAGTTAAACATGAGGTTACTTGCAGATATTATACAATAATAAGGTACACATGGATATTATATTTAGGGCTTTTCTTTCTTGGTTACTATTCATTTCATTTTTTGGTGCTTATTTATAGCTACTTTAGAGATATCCCAAATTGTTTTTTTTTGTTTTTTTTCTGTGCTTTCACTTTTTATATACTGTATGAAACTACCGTTTTCAGTTACTTTCCAAAATGCTTGGGTGTTTTTTTCTGTCACAATATGTATAGTAACTAGACAGTACTTGCAAACTTAGGTTGTCCTTTTCTGTCTTCCTGAACAAAATCTTTATGGTCACGGGCACATTCTTCTGGGGTTTTTGTATTTCTAGGCATTTTGTTTTAAATCCTCCCTAATTAACTGTAATATAGCTTTAAATCCTGCAAACAAGTCTCCATTCCTAATTGTAATCTCTTTTAAATCTCGGAAGCAGAGTCTCTAATAGAAATATAGGAATGTGCTGCTACTCAGTAGTTGGGACGGGTTTAAAGTATTCAGAAAGAATCAATGATATATACAAGTCTGGAAGGTCGGACATTGCCCAACTGCACTGGAAAAGGTAGTTTGTCTGTTTTTTTTGTGCTCAACAGGTGCAGCTAAAATGAATTACACACACACACACACACAAAAAACCTGTTTCATGAATGTGACTGCTAGACAAGACAATTTCCAAATCAATGCCAGCAGAGGGTGCAAGAACGCAATTAATTCATTGCAGTGGTCCTTAATAAAAATAGTGGAGGGACAAATTTGTACAATTCAATTGTAAAATACATTGCAAAATATATTTTGTACTACAAAGATGAAGAGTCACTAAATCAGGCTTTAAACCAATCTTTCAACAATCACGTAGGAAAAAAATACTTCAGTTTTGTAGACTACGCCACTGCTAGGGGAAACGAGATATAACAGCAAGTGTCCCTTTTATCTAAAGATAGCATGGAGCCACACCTTTGGTTCCCATCCATCACTGGAACACTATATGTACTACATATTGTACTGTAGTTAGCATTTTGCTTCAGAATGAGTATGGGCTGTCTAGAGATGCGGGTCATGTGTTGTTTATCAATACTGTGTATGCACCATTTAACACTGGTTATTTATATCCATATATAATTAAACAGTAACAAAAGTCTCCTAGTCTCTCAAGTAATCTTACTGCCTGGTAAAACATTCTCGCAATTCTTATTTAAGACCTGAACCAAGCATGGAAAATCATCTATACTACCATTGATGAGATTCCAAGAAAACCAATTATTTAGTAATTGATTTTGTCACTTTGCCATCTTGAAATGTAATACTTTAGTTTAATATAAAAACGTCAATAATTTTCATGGAATGCAATTCAAAATACACCCACTCCTCTTTATATCACCCCTCGCTATACTGTGGATTCGGATATATCGCGGTCCTGGAGTTGGCTCCCCATTTTTACACTCTAACTGCATATGCCTTAGCTGCAATATACATAGGCACTTAGAATTACTGTTTATTTTATTTGTACTGCACATCACAAACAAAAATATACAGAACAATAACGCAAAGCAAATTAAATATCTACTTGCTGAAGTGGTTTTTTTAAGCACTGCACTTGCAAAAGTCACAGGGCAGTGACGTCAGCTCCCTAGCAACAGGCCTTCTATGTTAGGAATGGATTATTTCAATGCAGCAGGTTTGTGCATTTGAGAAAGGCGAGGAAGACTCATGAAATTAATTAGAGACTGAAGTTGATGAGAAGCAATTACCCTCTGCTGTACGAATTAAAGTGGGGTGCTGCTTTTTATATGAAATATGAGAAAAAGCTGGTTGTGTAGAGGATTTATATTGGACCCTGATGCCCCCGATAAAACGAGGGAGTGGTTGCATAGTATTTGTTATTATCCTATTTGTTTTTCTATGGGTCTCTCGCTATATCGCGGCCCTCGATATATAGCAGATTTATATTGGACCCCGACACCCGTGATATATCGAGTGGGTGGTGTATTTCTGTGATATGTCAGCAGGGGCGGTTCTGCCATAAAGCTTGGGGGGCTTAAACCACACCACTTTAAGACCATCACACAGATTGTGTAGGTAGCTGGCACAATACAGGTGATAATCATATAATCAACTACTTTTTGCCTAATCTTCACTGTCATGACACACAGGCTAGCAAGAGAAAGACCGGTATTGTTTTCTCTCTCTCTGGTAATTTGTAACAATTGTAAATGTTCTAACGTCCTCACTAGTAACCAAGGAGAGAGCTGCCTATAATGCTCACCCATGTTAGCTTTCACCATTTGCATTTTTGCCTAGGCTAATTTTCACCCCTGCGAATTGTATTTTAGGCTCATTCTCACCCTGCGAATTGTATTTTAGGCTCATTCTCACCCTGTGAATTTTATTTTAGGCTCATTCTCACCCTGTGAATTTTATTTTAGGCTCATTCTCACCCTGTGAATTTTATTATAGGTTCATTCTTACCCATGTGAATTGTATTTTAGGCTCATTCTCACCCTGTGAATTTTATTATAAGTTCATTCTTACCCATATGAATTGTATTTTAGGCTCATTCTCACCCTGTGAATAGTATTATAGGTTCATTCTTACCCCTATGAATTGTATTTTAGGCTCATTCTCACCCTGTGAATAGTATTATAGGCTCATTCTTATCCCTGTGAATTGTATTTTAGGCTCATTCTCACCTTATGAACTGTATTTTTGGCTCATTCTCACCCTAGTTGAATTGCATGCCTAGACAATAATGAATGGGGGTGAAAAAGAATTCGCCTCAGCTAAAATTCACAGGGTGAAAGAGTTATGCCGTGACACTGGCATGAAAAAACTTTAGATAAATAAATGAACCAGACACAACAATAAGTACCCATATCCATCAGTTTTATGAATTTGAGTTTAATAGGTTTGTGTTCTGCCGTTTTTTTATTTATATATATTAATTTACATTTTCTTTAAATAAGTAGCTGATCAGATTTGTACCAATATGTGTGTAATGCATTGCACCAGCAGACAGCCTTTTTTAACAATATAGGCAAATCCTTTTGTTTAAAGTTACAGCATTGGCAGTACATTGTACTACGGTTGAAAATGCCGAAACAAAGAACTTTTGACAGTTTTTTTTTTTTAATGTAGCACAGTTTAAAATACAACAAAAGGGCTTTATTAATTTTGGTGTAATACAGTAATTAGTTCACTTGTAAAACAAACTATGTCTTAATTTCTCATGTGTACCATGTGTGGCATAACCATGTATTGATTAAAGTTCTTTCTCATTTAAAACACTCACAAGAACAAAAGACAATATACATGATCAGCTATATTAGCAATGTATGTAGTTATATTACAGCTCAGTCATCATGATACTGACAACCACTACAAAAACAAAAAATGAGGCTGCTCTGGTTTATCAGTCTATTACCCAAAATGTTCTCCTTGGCTCCACAGACTGAGCCCCCACAAAGAATTATTTCTGGAGCCACCCCTGTATGTCATTATGGATATCTTGTTAAGTACGAAGTTTCATTCCAAAACAGGACTAATTCTGTCTTTTCCGAATAATGTAAGTTGCAATCATTGAAATATCAGCGTAACTGTTCCCCTTACCTGGCGTTTCTTTAAATAATCAAGTGCAATCTGTACATTTTGCAGTCTGTGGAAGCGCATCCTCCCTTTCTCTCGAGGCTAGAGGGAGACAGAAAGTCGTTGTTAAAAAGGTATATTGTCCGTTTTTATTCAATATAATAGTACACCAGTGCATGACCCCATCTAGCGGACAGCTCTAATATGAACAGTTTATTGTTCCACGTCCTAATAATCTCCAGTTGCATTCATAACAAAACAGAATACAACCATTAAAAGACCCTGAACTAGACTCTCAAAGCTGTTTACTTAAAATTGTCATCAGCAGGATTTTTCCTAAAAGAAAACATGCACACAATACAATTACTAATGTGATAAAAAAAAAAACAAAAAAAAAAAACAACTTGGACATGTGATTAAGCGGCATGTACGCAGTCTTAAATTGTTTTTTTATTTCATTTAGTATTGTAATTTGTACTTTTACCTTTCAGAGTAAGGTATGCTACTTACAATTTGGAGTAACGCTTTGAGTATCGGGACTATTGTGGCGAAAGAGCGGGATTGGAATAATGACAAATAGAGTAAGAAAGACACTTCCTGACTGAATTAAAAATGTCACTGTAGAAAAATGACTGCGATTTTGTTTTTGTGACTGTTGACTTTAAAATATGGAGACAGTGCAAGTCTACACAGGCTATTCAAAAGTGAAGCCAATTAAAAATGTTAAAACCCATGACACCTTTATAAAAGAACTGGGTGGCCTGATTAATGAGAAAAGCTCTTTCTGCTACTTGTATCTCATAGCAAAAAATTTATTTTTCATAAAATTGTATTTAAGTGGTCCTGTAAAAGGAACAACCCTTTTAAACATGTTAACCCTATTTTAAAATCTGTATGGGGCACCATACCTCAGCAAAAAAAAAAAAAAAAAAAAATACATATTGCGTTTTAATATCTCCATATTTTTGGGTCATGATGTACAGTAGGTCTATATAACAAATACTGTATACAGAAAGCATAAGATCTGTGTCTGCATACTTTTAAGAGGGTGATTATAAAGTTAGTTGGCCATTTTTGCTGTAGACACCAAATGATGGGCATCAGTGCCTACAACGATTGAGCTTATGCAACAACTGCTTCAAAAAAAACAGTTATTTGATGTTTGATCGTCAAGGTGTTACAAGCAGCAGAGACACACATCACCTCTTGAGGGATGGCACCCTTCAAATCTTTTTTAAATTAGGGGCCAACTCACTTAGTAATTACAGTAGCTTGTATATGAGGTTCAACTGCTGAAGAAAACAATATATACTGGTCATGTGTCAATACTTTTGGATCACAGTGTAACAAGCTGAACCACATATCTTCTCAGAAGCAAGCAGCATTTAGCCGGTCTTTACGGCAGTAGGCATGAACTAATGGAACTAATGGAATTTATAACAACTTTTCTTTTAAGTGACATAATGGTACACAATACACATGACAACCAGCGGGTCAAAGCTCAAATCCCCATAAATCAAGCCTTTGAAAATAACTGTTCCATCCAGAAAACCAGTCACCCCGAAGGTTGATCATTATGATCACAGTGTCACACAATTTTGAAAGTTAAGGTTAACTTGACTGATTACAGAGCTTACCGCCACAGTTTACTTCATGTTTAGAAGTGTTTAGAGACTACCTCTCATAAAGTCGAGAGTTTATTTCTCGAGCGCTCTTTGCTGTGTCAAGTCTGCAAATAAAACAGGACGGGTCTGTCTTACTAAGAGTGCAAGAGAAAGTACATTTGCAACTTTATTAGGAGGTAGCCACCTAACACTTCTAAACATTCAATCCAAATAAAAAAAAAAAAAACAGATGAAAACCTAATATTAACGTACTCAATCTGTTTTTATACAATCTGATGTGGTTTAAACATTTAGAATGCTTTGTCATTGACATTCTGAGTGTGACCTCTACACTCTCAGCGAGATTGCAAGTGTAATTACTGCGAATAGGTACCAATGGGGACGTGGCTTATAATGCATTATAGAATTGTTAGTCACTTAAAATATATTCTGTAGTATGTACAGTACTATAATTCACAGCACTGTAAATCTAAAATGTGGACAGTAAATATGAAGGCGCCACCTTTTATCCATTTTTACTATAACTTTAACTGAAGCACCACAAATATGGGTTTGATATTTTATAAAGAGGAAAACCATCTGCTTCTATTCCTAAAGCACATTCATACATGCCACACAAATACAGAACAGGGATTTGAACTGGAGCCTTTTAATGTGAAAGCCCAAACCAGGTCGACTCGTATATATATATATATATATATATATATATATATATATATATATATATATATATATATATATATATATATATATATATATATATATATATATATATACACACACACACACACACACACACACATATATATATATATATATATATATATATATATATATATATATATATATATATATATATATATATATATATATATATATATATATATATATATATATATATATATACACACACACACACACAGTATGTGTATAGGACAGTAGATTATATATATAGAGAAATCCTTACATACAGATATTTATAATTTGAAGTAATACACTGGTTTGTATATACAAAGATAAACTATCCTAGGCGATAGTAATTATCCTCATGTGGAATCCAAGGGTTTTCTTGTTTCGTCACCACAGCACACTCGAGTAGCTTCTACGTTAGTACTGTTACGGGGCTCCACACCTACCCCCTTATCATCATCCTGCTCATCCTCATGCTGCTCAAATGCGCATGCTCCAGCTGCACTCACCAACCGCAGTGTCTTCAGAAAATCACGCTCCCTTGGCTTATCAACATATCAGACAGAAGAAAATACAAGGAAGACACAAGACAGACAACAAATGAAAAGGAAGAATGAAACGAAAGAAATGAAAGGACAGATAACAAAAAAAGGAAAAGAAATGAATGCAAAGGAGAACAGAATGGATTTGGAGATTTCTCCATCGGGAGGCTGTGTCGTGTTTGCTACCAGGGAAAAGGGATGTGAGGTCAAAAGAGGACAGGTAAAGTTCCACAGCATCCACATTACAACTGGATAATTGGGTGGGACATTACAGTGAAAAGGTCGTGGGTGTATTTATCCATCCAGAAAGCTGTCTGACAAGGTCAATAAACTGTAGTGTCCTGAGGTGCAGAATTTATTTCTTTACAGTGCTATCAACTTACTGTATTATCCACTACATTTTAAAAACAGGAAATATCACACCTCCACTGTCCAAAAATATTACGAACAGATTTTTCAAAAAGACAACTGATTGCTGCAGCTTGATAGATCCTCCCTGGGCTTTAAGACAGTGTTGGCATTGAGGCAATATCTGCTTAGATAATCTCTATTTTCTGTTTGCGTGTCTATTCCTAAATTACCTGAAGCTTTACCTTCTTATTTAGTGTCTGTTTTACAGTTCAGTCATATTAATGTGAATACAGTGTTGAAACACACAGGTGTTAAGAACTACTGGAAAATGTAAAGTGAGCCAGTATTCATGGCTTGTACTGCACAACTATTTAGAGCTACACTGTTTAATAACTACTTGTAATGTTTTTTTAAGAATTGCGAAATGAAACAAAATGGTCAAATCTTTTTTTTTTTTCCCCCAAAGAATGTATTTATTGTATTTAAGATTTTTTTTTTTTTTTTTTTTTAAATACAACTAGATTCGGGAAGGGGTGTAAGCAAAGGAGGGATTCAAAATCAAAACTGTAAAAGAAGATTTGATTTCTTTCTTTTTTTAAAGAAACTCACCAAGGTCTCCCCACACAGGACCTCTAACAGGGAGATCAGGTTGTGTCCATCTCGAAGGTCTTCGTACAGATCATTCACATGCTTCCGTACCTGTAAAAACATTACTGTCAGGGTAAACTGTGAGATTAAATAAGAAAGGCATCCCCGACAGTACTCATATAAAGTGAAGCAATTGTTTTCCTGAGGTGCAGCTGCGCGGTCATGGTGTAATACACATTTTGTTTCTGATTGTTCAGCTATTGCCCTCTCAGAAGAATACTTTCATTCATCTTTCCTCATGTTTAAGATCCTATTTTGTGTGTTGTCTCTGATCCCGTTGTTGTTTATTCTTAAGATAATTATTTCTCATGCTTACTAACTATTCCAGCTAATAAAATGCTTCTGAAAAAATGACTTCAGGCTAATTGGCAAGGCAGAGGGGAAGAATTTCAGCAGCTTTTAATAGAAGAGAAAACTGCTTACGTTAATCCCTTTTTTTTTTTTTTTTACTGCGTGTAGCAAACTTCAACAACAGAGTAACTGGCAAGGAGGTTTAGTCATTTTGACATGCATTCAAAGGTTCATTTTTACCTATGTAATGACAGGCTCTATCCTGTGTAAGATATAGCTTGTTTTGTTTTTAGTTAATGTTTTTTTGGGGGGTTTAAACTTTGAATGTAAAAGGATTCCATGCACACAAACAAGTTATGTCTTGCTATTGTATTATAATTAGTATTATAAAAGTAGCATACTTTTTTCAAGACAGAAAAGCTACAGGTACCTTTACACATGTCAGATCCTACAGTTACAGACTAAATAATAATAACATTCATTTTCTTCTTTTTTTTTTTTTTACTTTTTCAAATAGGCCTATTTATTCTCCATCGTTACGTGTATGTGTATCGCTTTAAGAATGGACAGGTGTCACATGATCCGATGATGTTTTGAGTTGTGACTGGTAAAACATTTAGTGACCAGTCACTGTGACAGGCAGCAGTTTTTCCTAGCAGAAACATTGATATATGTTAATAATTTATTAACACCATTGCTGGTCTCCCATTTTATTGCTATGAAAACCTTTTTGGTTCTTGCTACGCTAATAAGAGGTATAACGGGTCTGAACTAGTTAGTGCTAATAAGAGCTATAATGGGCCTAAAGTAGGAGAAGGATTTAAAACCTGGTTAGTAAGCCTTTAAAAATTATTCATACTGGAGACCTCTCTAGAACAAAAGCAATAACCATGATCAAATTGCAATCTGCCACACCTTACATCTACCCGGCTTTTCATCTAGTGATGAGCAGTCTTTTCCTATAGAGCTCTGCCTACCTGATACCTGTCCAGACCAATATAAATGTCATTCCTATTAGAAACACTGTTATAATACTGAAAGAGATTAAACCAGAAAATCTATCCCAAAAAAAACTTTTTTAAAAAAAGCAAACCCTTTAAGAATATATTTTAAAATATTGTTTTCAATGCATGTTGATGATCGTGCATTGTTTTGTAGTCTGATTAAGACATACATTTGTACCATACCAAGCTTTAACAGTTGGATGACCATCTGAACAGATATATCTAACAGATGGCTAAACCTGAGTGTCTTACTTTAATTACATCAGATCATGTTCAATCTTCACAATACATGAGCAGATATACAGGTACCTATCTAATAGCTGTATCTACAAATGTAACATGAATACAAGAATCTCCACTACAATATACCCTATTGCCAGGGATATGGGTTGACAAAAACAACATGATAGATTTATACTTTCCATCTGCATTACCAGTTCAATATCAACCTAACTGGAGATCGCATTCAGGCTTTTCACATCCAAGAAAAGGTTAATGTAATGATGTGAGCAAATATCTTGAATTTCCTGAATATTGTACCTGCCATTATGGCTTTTCATCACTGTCTACAGCAACTACAATGCTGTTTTGAACTAAGACTGGCAGCTTCCGAGTTCAGCACCCACCCCTGACCAAAAACGCTGTCTGCAGTCTGCATGGACAGCTACAGGATGCGGTCATTGTGACCTCGTTTCACCCTCGTCCAATCACAAAACAATCCTCTGGCACATGCTCAGAGTGCATCACAGCTGTAGTACTAAAATAACATGTCTGTAGGCTGGTACAATGTTTCTTTTCATATTACTCAGCTGCTTTGTCAGATGAATGTAACCTTATATTTGACTAGAGGGTGTAAAACATACTGTTGAGGTGCAAGAATACTTCTGAAGTACCACGGATTTTGTATTGTATATTTTATTTGTACTTCAGTTTTAAATCACAGAAATGGTTCTTCAGATATTTATTTTGTAGTACAGTATTTTGGTTTCATTATCCAGATACACATGCAGATGCTTGCAAAGAACGAGTGGTTCAGTGTTATTACAGACAATGGGCCTGATCTGATGTAAATAAAGTTAAGACTTTCAAGTTACGGTAAACAATACAATTTTACTAACTCAACATGTTGTCCCGTTTTTAAATGCTTGACACACACCTGGCAATTTCATTTTCTGCTTACTGAAAAAAAAAAAAAAAAAAAAAAAAAAAAAAAAAAAAGAGTATGAACCTGGCACTGGCTCTCTCTCTCCTGACGTTGCTGTTTCCTGTTAGCCACATTATTTTGAAGGGGCAGGGCTATCCCCTGTGGCTCTGGGCAGACTGTAAGGCTGAAAGAAGTAGAGAGGGCTGCTAAGCAGATGTCTCAATCACTTTTCTCAATTAGAAAGGTTTACAGTGAAGAGCTCAGCTTTTAAATAATACTACTATCCCATTCAATTTGGAATATTACTAATTACTCAAAAGCACATTGTTCTGAACTTCTTTTTGCCAACAACCTTCAAGTTATTCCCAACACCATGGCGCAACTTCTCTGGATGCACGCACATCCCCAAAGAGCTGTGTGAGGAAAGTGCTGGCAACCTGAGTCTGTTTACAGTGTACAAGAGTCAAACATCAGTTACAGTAATATCTCATACGGTATTGTGTGAGCATTTCGTTAAGCTTTTTAAAAGCCTGTGTTAATCAGTTGGGGTTTATTGTTAAAAATGTTGATGTCTATAAAAGAATGTTAACAGTTACAATTACTGTATGTTACCACCACTATGAAGAAAAAGTAGATGTTCTGCAGATGAAGATGACATCGGTTCGTCCTTCCCCAGATTTGGATATGTCATTAGGTTTTTAAATAGCTCTGCAGGGACACTTCTCCAGAGGTTGCTTGTGAAATATCAGTAATTGGAGCTGTCTTGAATACAGAGCACCAGCTAATTGAGTATCACCAACACAAAGGAGAAGGCTGCTATGTAGTATGGAATCTGCACACATGTTGCAGAAAAATACACAATAACAAATGGGGTACCGATATGAATTAAGGGCTGCAAAACCAGGCTTGTGTTTCTATTAACCAAGCAATAACTGCTGGAATAACATAGCAATTACCATGCTGATGACTAGGCTGAAATTCCTTGATAACACTTTCTAATAATTGAAATCACTGTTTTTGCCCCGTTAATGAAAAGCATGACCGTCTGAATGCTGTGGAAAACCAATTTAGCAATATTAGGGATTAATATTAACATACCTTCACAAGATGCTGGTTTATCCATTTTGTGAACGTTTTCTTCTGTACTCTGTCCCTCTCATCTAAAACAAAGCAAGAGAAACACAAATTGAGATGCATGACTCCCGTCCATTTTCTTTTTTTTTTTTAATTCTTCGACTCCGTTGAAAAATAATTGTTCAAATCTGCCTCAAGGAGGGAAATCTAAGGAAGCAAAGGACTACGGATTTAACATACGATTTGCTGCCTCTCATTGTGGTTTTCAGCCCAGTGTCAAACTATAAATCTATTTTGTCATGTGCTTATAGTTGTGAACCAGTCTTTCATTCAATACGTTTTTACCAAAATATTTCAATTTTACTGTGTCATTCTTTTAAAATCCAACTGATGACTAAACACTTTTGTTGAAAAAAAAAAAAAAAAAAAAAGACTTAACCCACATACAGACTATGTAACTTACTAAGTGATAATAATACCATATTTAAAAAGGCAAGGTACACATTTTTACAATAATCATATGCATCTTCTATTTTATAAATAAAGGGTCTGAAAAATTGTGCTACCTCTTTCTCTGTAGCACAATCTCTCGGCAGACAACATGTCTGCAATGGCAACACGCTAAATAATTCATGAGATTTTTGTCCTTTATTCCTCCATTAAACAATCAATGTTTAGACAATTAAGCAGAGCATTGTCTCCACATAAACCAAACTGTACAGTATGTTGTTTGAGCATTAGACATGTGTAGAAAATATATTGGAAATAATACACTAATACAATAGTTTAAATGTACAATTGCGGCTTGAAAGTTTTCTTATACTTTAAACATGGTTAACCGGCTATGCATACAGCCAGGATAAGCCAGTTGTTGGAGCTTTTTACAGCGCTGATGAGACCTCTTGGACAGTATATACCATATATTGTCAGAGGTAACCCTGTGCTAACCACAGAGGTTCTAAAACAACCCTAGCTGTGGCTTATCTCAGTAGGATACAGGTTGATCACATTGACCTCTAAGTGGAGTTAGATATAACCCGGACGAAAAGATAATGTTCAAATGGTTTTGCACACCGACTGGCCAAAAAAGAGACAATGTTAGAGTTAGATTAGAAAGTCCCCTAGTCCACAATGTAGAGAAATGTACGGTAGAGAACGTGTTAACGTGACGTGGTTGGTTTTACAGTAGCAATCATCCACCAACATATTATAAAACAAAGCTTTTTCTTTTTTTAGTATCTTAGCTTTCATTGAAATGTCCTTGAACTGTGTGACATATTGGAATGATACAATACTTAAAAATGTATATTTCTGCTTAGTGTTACCTTCTTTATAAGGCATTTCACTAAATGAAAGTTTAATGAAATATACATGTGTGTGTGTAAAAAAAAAAAAAAAAAAAAAAAAAAAAAAAAACCACAATAAGAAATTTGAGAAGAAATTGCCTTACTTCAAAAAACTTTTCAAAATATGGTGATATAATATACCATTCTGTATAATTCAGTGAATGTAACTGTTAATTAAACAACCAAGCAACGTATTTTCTTAAGCTTAGGAAAATCCAATGATTTCATATTCCTTGTTATTATTCCATTACTCAAAGTACTGTCTGTGGTTTATATTTTGTTTCTTGTTGCTGTGGCAACTACAGCATGCAATTACTGCATAGTACCACACCAGGATGCTTCATGCCAGTCATCATAAAGCATATTGACTTTCTACTGAAATAAAAAGCTGAATTTCTGTAACACACACACACATTTTCAATATACACCTTTATCAATTAAACGGGCATTCTTTGTGCTGTCAAACTATCAAAATACTCGCAGTGGTAATCTTTAGCTGCGATTTAAGAAAAAAGACTGGCAAATCTACAGTTCTCCATTAAAATTTTAGTTTTTTTTTTTTTAACTGCAAAACTACCCTCACAGCAGGAACACATGTCCACACTACTTTCTATAACATACTTTCGATTTTATTCCGCAGGTGATTCGTGACCAAAGTGATTGTGAAGTTTTAGTGTTCTCTTGTAAAAGTGCACCATCGTCTCAGACTCCAGGCTAAACTAACAGGCTGCAATCTACACAAACCCTGTTCCTGCTTCAATTATCTGATAGTGACTATCCACATAAACTAGCAATTCTGAATCTATGTGAACATAACAGAATATGTTACAAGGTTACACAACAGGATTCTCAAGTTCTCAGCACATTCCCCATCCATGGCCAAAGCTCAGGCACACAATAAAAATCAGTGATTACAACACTGAAGCAAAGGACTACAGAAGCTTAAGAAATTGTAACAGAATACAGGAGGAGGTATACTGACCCATGCAACACATCAGCTTCACCAGCTGTGCATTTAGCTCTTGCTCACTCTTAAGGAGATGCCACATCTTTCTTCAAGCTTTTTCCAGATGCTTTTAGAGCTACAGCACAATTTGAGATTTAGACTGGCAGGCATGCTTGGAGTAGGAAGTGTTCCAGGCTGAAGGCAACTGACTCCTCCCGTTTGCCTGAAAGGCATTGACTCCCCTTCTCAGTAACTACCAGAACAACACATCTTGTCAGCTTTTCCAGTCCTAATCAAGTAAGAGGATACTTAAAATGTGTATTATTTAACTATATTGCTCATTAGCAGTGTTGTCATGCTTATTTAAAGAATATGTTTATTTGAACCTTTTAGATAGGCATTTGCAGAATTATGTTTGTTCTGCTGGTTACTGAAAAAAAAAAAATCACTTGGCATAAATATCAACTTGTTTAACAAAGCAGATCTTCCACCCTAATCCTGTAAACATACCAGCATGATGAGTACTAACTAGTCAGTTCAAATGTATATACGGTATGGTGCTGTATGGTTATCACTCTATTACAAATTAACAAAAAAGAATTAATGTACTTTAGCAAAGGTGAAGGACAAAGAATTTGAAGAACAAAGGTACTGCATGTGTTCTTTTCCATATTTATCTTGGGTAAAAGTGGGACTGAAGGGCAGGCAGCTTTAATCATTCCACAGATTAAAAGCAAATACCTGAAGAGAATGTTTACATGGTCTAAAAGGTAGTACCGTAGGTCACACAGCCCAAAATGTTTTACACTACAAAAATAAATCCAGATTGATCATGATAAAGAACCTGAAGAAAGAAGCATATGCAATCTGCACAGCTCTCTAATAATGTCTATACCATATTCTAATTTGACCTAATTTATCAAGGAGGCAGATCAATTAGTTTACGTTCAGTTTTAGTGCAGTAACAAAAAGTTTCCTCCCCCTTGAAATCTGCTTACCAAGTTTAATTGTAGAAGACAAATATTTTTACTTTGGCTACAGCTTGCTGCAGTACGTACTGTAGAAAATTATGTAGTTTACTGTGCAACCTTTGTTATAGATTAAGAAGGATAACAATTAAAAGCAGGGCACCGGTATGTTCAACTGTTTTAATACTAAAACAGTGTTTTAATCCTGTGTGGCACTGCTCCAGCCCCCACAAGGCCAACAATGAGTTCCCAACCTCAAGAGTTTTTTTATGGATTTAAACTAATTTTTTAGTAAATACGTAAATAAGAAATGTACCTTAGAACTAAAAACAAAGAGCTTCGGTGAACATTAATTTCTGTGAGCATTAACTGTGTTGGGATTTTTTGCCCGATATTAATGCCATTCTCTATTGTAAATGCATTTTGCATTGCTTCTAAAACATAATTTAATATAGAAAATAAAATATTGATGACTGAAAATATTCATTAATTCAGAAAATGAAAATGCGAGTATGGCAGTTGTAATCAGCTACTGCATTCGCGAAAGTGAACAAAAGCCTACTTTTTACCCTTACTCGGTCTATTCCATGCAATATTCAGAACGGTATACTTGTACTTCTGTGAGCTCTGGCTATGACGATTCATCTCCATAGCTAAATATAAAATAATTCAAAAATCATTTTAATACTGTCTATCAGCAGACACCGAAGTACGAATAACTGCTAAAGGGTACCAACCTCAAAGAAGACCATGGTATTCTGACATGTGTATTGTCCGCTGAATGAAAGTTATACCGTACTGTGCCCCTCACTCCTCCCAATAAGTATTTTAGTATCCAGTTCCCAAATCTGTATATGAACCAGGGACCCCCAGGAATCAAATCGTACAATAGCCTTCTCTGTACATGTTGCTCCAGCTGCAGGTGGAATGCAATACTGATGACTATTATATATTAACAGTATGCTTGTTTGTCTAACAAATATAAATCCAGTTTATCCACATGCAATCCCCAAGAAAAGAAAATGGAGAAAGGTCACTCACTACAGTATATTGTAACTAGTAATAAACAGACTAATAATGCATTGACATAATGTAGCCGTCCACTATACTGAATAAAAAAATAAAAAATAAATTACCAACATATTTTGATATGAAATTGCATAGTACAGTATGTATTATCTTAGACTTAGAAATCCTGTGTGAGGGTAAGAGTTCCACTATGATTATCAGACCACTGCAATACTTCAGTGCCACCATTAGATTCCACCACAGCTCTAACCACCACCCCTGGGCAACAGTTTGGCACCTGTAGGTCAGGGCCCTTGACCCGTGCTCCCAGACACCTGACCTTGGTGTTTGGACCTCCCATCGCTGGGCCCCGAGTACCAGGTTGCAGCATCACCAGGCACGGTTGTTCGCCCAGACTGTTATGCTCCTTCTGGTGAACCAGACGTCGCTGCACTGTTGCCAAGGCTCTCACCTCTACCAGCAGCTGCAACCGCCCACCATCCTGCACTCCGGTCGCTCTGTCCAAGCCGGTCGGGTTCCCTGTCGCCATGTCTCGGTCCCTTTTGAGGTGGCGCCAGAGAAAACAGAAACCCATATGGCACTAGGGCTACCATTGCTGGTACCCTAGTATCAGCACTTGTGTTGATAATAAATCTCTGCACCTGTGTCTGCCTCATGATTATTCAGTGATGACCCATACATGTAACACATCCTGTTAAAGGCTGTGTTCCTTTTCTCTTACTGTTTTAAATGAATTGCATGTGTCATCAATAAATTAGACAATCACTAACTTGCCTATTTTGACAGTGGTTTGATTTAATATGCACAACATATCAAAACTACAGAAGCAATGGGGTGTTCTAATAAATTTGCACACCATTGTAGATTCAGAATAATTTCCCACACAACATAAACAGCAGAAGGGAATTTGCAGTCAGATGTTACAGTACATTAATGGAACTATTATGTTTAGTTTGCATCAGTGTTACAGCAAATCAAAAGCCAAATGTGTTGACTTATTTTTTTTAAATCAGATATGCTGCTGTACCTATTTGTACTGTAGCTGGTTAAATATTCTGATATCTGTGTTTTCCTCCCTACAAAGGGGATTAGAATGTATTTAAGGATATTAGTATACTATACATTAATCATTCCCACTTGAAAATGGACTGCGCCCAACCCGATTGCAGTCGTTCATGTCATGTTCTGACATTTCTGTAATATTGTTTTTTAAGGAAGACAGGATAACCATACTGATATTCTGCACAGAGAGATACTGTTCAGGTTGAGTTAAATGCTTTTGTGTGCAAGTCAAATAGGAGGGATCTGTTATAAAAAATATTTAAGTCAACAGTATATATCTAAATATTATGCTGATACTGCATACGCCATAACAGAAACATATCTGCTTATTTTTTGCTAAAATGACATTTGTAAGAGCTGCACAATCTAAGCTGTACAGTAACTAGTTTAAAAACCTTGTATACAACACTCCACTCCAATTCCTTTACTTCAAATAGTTTATACCAGGGGTCTACAGCCCTGATCCCGGAGAGCTACTGGGGCTTCTGGTTTTCATTTCAACAAATCTCTCAGTTACTTAATTAAACCAATTAATGGCTTAATTAGTCAAGATTAACAGGTTTTCCACATCTTTAGCCACTGATGATGTAAAGAAACTATAAAACCTGCTGGACAGGGGCTCTCCAGGACCAAGGTTGGAGACCCCTGCTTTATAAAATGATTGCTGTTGTATTTATCTGTAAGTAAAGAAAAGTATATATTAAAAAAAAGGTACTGAAGACAAACAGTTTTCTCATCCAAGGCTACACTGGCGCAACAGCACAATCAAGTGGTTTAGTAGCAACTAGCAGCTTGAACTAAGGAAATCTCTTATAGCTTTAAAAAATAACACCTTGTGATTTTAAACCTTCTGTTTAACTGTTACCCTTTAAACAAACAGAGTCAGATTAACATACTGCATCTTTGACAACAGGCTTCTTAATGCACTGTGACAGGGCAGAGCCCTGTTTGTAAATAGGGTTTGTTTGTGTGTTGCTGGTGGTGGTTGGCAGGGATGGGGTTAATTCCGATCCCTGCCAAAAAACGTGGCTGGAGCCTTGATTGAATAATTGATAAATAATTAGGCTTCAGCCACATTGAGACAGAAAAGGGAGAAAATCCTTTGTTTGAGATTGGTGGAAAAGGAGTTAGGCGAGTCTTGCTGGGAGCTGTATGTTTTTGGTCTGTGAAGGCAAATGCTCAGCCGGACAAAAGTACTGTTTTGTTTTCTGTTTTGTATACCCTTTTTATTTGATGTTTTTGATTTTATTTTGTTTAATAAACGCATGCCCCAGTGCCTGAACCCACAGTTACTGTCTCTGAGTCTCTCTAACCCTTTGCCATCCTGTCACATACACCTATACCAAAGAAAGAGAAAATAATTTGTCTTTATTTACAGCCATGAGAAATCTGCAATGCATATCATAAAATTACTTGGTTATCCCTTATTGTTGAGACAAAAAACACAATGCTAAGATGTCCTGTAATAATATAAAACAGTCAAATATTTGTTGGTATAGTGGGGGCCTGATCTTTTAAATGCTATAGCTAAGAAGTTACTTCCTCTCATGTCTGTCAGTCTAAACTGGTAAGGCCTTTTGAGATCACATAACATTTTATTTCCAGCTGTCCAGTCATCGGTTTAATCTGTGCTGATGTTCCATTTAGATCATCTAAAAATAACACAGCAGAGAAAACCAGCTGACAAGACATAAAGGAATTAACTACAGTACTAACTCATCCATAAGACTGTAAACACATTATTACTACCAGTCACTGGTCAGTTTAAATTATACTCCCCTGACAAAATCCTCAGTCCCTGTGGTTTATTATGTACTTTAGAATCAGAGTTAACAAAGCATGGGTAAGCAGAGTATTATAACAGGCAACTAAGTGTTTACATATCTGAAATTTAGGAGCATAAGCGTTTGAATTGAGAACACAAACAAACCAATACAAAAAATACATTAGGACTATATTATTGTCAGTTAGTGGTCTACAATAGCCATGCAGAGTCCTTTTAAAGACTTGTCACTGTTGCATCTGTTTATACATTCTAAAATTATTGCCTGTCCTGTTCAGTGCAAATCCCTTGGCTGACACCTGGGGGCCATTCCAGTACTTTTATCTGCTCAAACATTATGTTTCATTCATTGTGTTCCATATCACACAAGGCAGCGTTCACCAATGACATTGCATGTGTTACTTGCACCATAAACACTATTCAACAAAACAGTAACTATGTATGCATGCAGGACCTGGTCAGAAAAAGAAACCTGGACTGGTCCATTGGTATTTTGATATTTTAAAGGCACCCATGCTATTTTTTTTTCTGCTCCACTCAGTTCAATAGACTCACACATACATTCCAGATGTTTCTTGCAGAGTGCTATGACAAAATATTTCCAATTGTTTTATGTCATATGTAAAACAATGACTGCATTCTTTCTGAGACTAGTGTCTAACCACAATAGGGAACAAAGCACTAACTATAAATTTCAGGGGTACAAATTGAGCTTTGGTCAATTAAGTTCACTATGGCAATGAAGTTATAAAGGCAAAAGAATAGTCTTAAAACACAAATGTGTGCATGGAACTGTTTTAAGGCATTCATTCATTGATATCTCACAATTGCCTTTTATGAAGGCCTTTCTGGATTCAGACTGAAACACTTAGGAGATGCTGCCCCCTACAGGGCAGTGCTGCGGTGCATATAGTAGAAAAAAATGTTATGAAAAGGATTAAAAAACTTACAGCGGCAATATAAAATCTGACCGTCGAAGCATATTTGGCCTGCCATAGTGAAAGCATTTAGGAGTAGACAGGACAAGAAAGATGTATATCATAGTAAATGCATGGTAAAAGCACAGTAAATGCATGGTAAACTCTAATTTGTGTGTTTTTTCTGCACCACACTACTGCTGCAGAGGTGACCTAGTTGGATGCAATTGTATTGAAAACATTTGACCTTCTGTATTCCATGCCTGCCATTCCATGCCTACCAGGACAGTTAGAACTCTGTAGTCTAAACACACCACAGTTAACGTTTTAAAATGGCACAGAACCCTGGACAAAGCGACGCACCTCACTTCAGAAACTCTCTATATGGATATCAGGTTGGCTACATTCTGTACAAAGTCAATCGAAAGTCAAAATTCTTTACAGATACATTTTTTGTATTAGAAAACTGGATTTCAAATCCAAGGAAACAGAATAGCACAATATTACAGAAAAGCACAATATTACATAAAACGCTAAATAACCTGCTTACATAAAAACAAAATGCCAACAAGAATGTTTCTAGCAAAAACTGTTGATTTTGTTTCAAATATGAACCCAAATAATTACAGTAATATTCACAAAATGCATTAAAATATGCAAACATCAAATTCAGCTTTGTTGCAGGTTTCCTATAGGCATTCAAGCAGAAGGCAGGGTCATCTGACATGACAGCCAACATTATTACATAGACTACTTGTTTTCTTTATTGTATTCTTTTTACTGTGTATGGGTTTGTACTTCACTGAGAGGTTACTGCATTCCTAGCAATTACAAAGACACAAAATACAGTCACTCTTTGCAAATCTACTTCATCCTTTTCAACTAAAAATGACACCCTTCTGATAACCTCTGCCAAGGCATTGCTTTTAATCTCTGTTCTATTGAAGAGCTCTGTGTAGTGGCTGCCAGCAATACTTTTCGTCAACAGTGTGTGGTCAGAACGCTTAAAAATGACGCGTGGGACAAAATAACTTGAAACATCTGTCATAACCCTATCAATAGGGTGCAGGTCTCGCAGGGTAGCCTATACGACAATTATTTCGTTTGACAAGGTGTTCAAATTGTTCAGGTGGAATATGTGGTTATCCCTCAATGATTACTGCCTGTAATCCCTTCAGGGAACCTAGAGGCAGTTTATTCTGTTATTCGGAATGAGTCACTGCTTTTGAGAATTGAGACAGTGAACCATTAGTAATTTGTGGAGTATTGCATACGGATGCACCACCCTACCAAGCATCTAATGCTGTAGCAGCCCACTATCAGTCTGCCAGGGAGGGAGATGAACAGTAGATTGCATCACAAACTGACAAAGATTTATTTTTGCAAGTCTCATGTAACTTGTACTAGTCTCATGTACTACTTTACAGATTTTTCTGCTGTACGTTATTTAGTCTTGCAAAGAACAGTCCATTATTACAGGTGTGTAAAAGTACCACATATCACAGATTTGTTGTTATTTTTTTTTCATCAAACCACTCTCTACCAGTACATCTATAATAATTAAATTAAATAGAATCTCAAGTTTACAGTTTAAAAGAGGTTATAAATGGCATACAGCCCTGCTTTTTGTATCAAATTATCAGGCTTGCAAAGGGTTGACTTTATAAGCAATGCATTAGTGCATTTAGTCCATCTCTATTCAGTATTGTTTATCCCAGCAATGCAGGTTTATTTGGGAGGTATGCCTAGAATTGGTCATCCATTATTGTGTAATGCAAAAATTACTGGACCAAGAACAGGCTTAATAAACCAGATGGAAAAAAACAGCAGATTGAACCACGACAGAGATTGGATTGTCTCTGAAATTATAGATATGTATGTATGTATTAGAACACGGGGTGTGGGACTATTAGTATTTAAAATGTAGGTATTTGAACATGGGGGTGTAAAAAACCGTGCCCGGACTGAACAATTAACAAGCAATCGAGTCCCGCCACAGCTACATAAAAGGAGCGCGGTTCTCGCACTCTGAGTTAGTGTGTTCAGAGATGGCACTAGAGTTAAAGCAAAAAAAACAAAACAAGAAAACAATTACTACATGTGCTGGGTATACAACAGCAGCACAACACTTGTTTGTTTTGTTCCATGTCCGTTTTGTCTGTTTATTTTGGCCACTGTGCAGTTTTGTGTTTGTTTAAACCTTTTATTTATTATCATTAAACGTGCGCATCAGCGCTTCCATACCCCAGTCCTGTGTATTTACTTTCTGGTCTGACGTCACCACAAGCCATCCTGGTGACATGAATGTAAAGAGAAAAGTCAAACAAACTGTGCTAAACTGAACTGCCCACTGAGACATATATTATATGGGACTTTTTCAAGGTAGTCTTTAAGTCAGTACAGAAGAACAATGTAAAAATAACAAAGGACTTGTTTATTTATACTTTTTAACAACCAAGGTCACAATACATTTGTTCACACAGACCTTCTTGATAAAAATGACTGCAGATTACTGGCCTTGGCCTTGCTAAAACATAACTATGGTTGTTCTATTGTTGAGAACTATAGTAACATAATTCAGCCTTTTTCAGTCCACTGCTGGATGAAGGCCTCCCCAAGATTCTTCCACAAAAGCCTGTCTGCTGTGTCCCTCATTCACATTGCTCCAGCATGTTCCCTAATTTCATCTTGCAATCTTCCTGGAGGTCGTCTTCTTGGTCACCTTCTATCTTTTGGGATCCAGTCAAGTATCTCCTTGGTCCAGCAATGGTCTGCTCTTGCTACATGTCCGGCAAAACGTGTATCGTGTAAAAAAATTTTAACGCACTTTAAACGCTCCGTTTTGATCCACTTAACTTTACGTACTTCACTTTCTGCCGCTGCATTGTTGAACAAGCGACCAGAAAGCAGACTTAACCCTAGCCTGACAGTCTGAGTGAGAATGTGATTTCAAATGCTAATTTATTATGCATACTAATTTGTGATTTTCACTTATTCTGGCACACTTCAGTCCCTGTCGGCACAAATTAACAGATGTCTGCTGTGTTTACATGGGATACCAAAAATATCCAGTTGGCATGTAGAAAGTGAATTGGAAAAAAGCTTTTTGACAATGCAAACATTTGTGATCAAAAGTAAACTGAGCATTGTATACCTTGTATTCTGTATTGCTACTGAAACCAATATATTTAAAAGTGGAAAAAAAAAACACCCAAGCTAAGCAAAAATCTTTTTATACATCCTAATGGAATAAAGAGCAACTTGGAGAAGAGCTGGGATGGTCCTTTCTTGGGAAGTTTTTACTTCATAACTCTTTCTAAACAAAACGTTTATTTTTTTAAAAGGGAGATTTGTTGTTTTCCTAAACATAGCTTAACTAAAGTTGTATTCTATTGTTTAAAAAATGTGAATATAAATGAGATTAATCTAGATCATTTTTTAAAAATTGTACATTGATGAGAAGGAAGAAGATTAAGGACTATGACCCCATAATATTGTCATAGTTATTACAAATGCTGTTTAAATTTAACTTTTGTTTTTACATAAACATTAGATCTTTTTTTAATAGAATCCGAAAGAAAAAGCTCTTTCAAATGCCCTTAAAAGATTACATCATCCACATACCTCACCACTGACGATCAAAGTTCAACTGAATCTCAGTCAGCAAGCAATGTGACACACTAAAAGGATGATGACGCATTATTTTCGAGAACAGGACAGCATGAAAAAAAATGTATGAGTTAACCCTGTATTGGATATTTTGAGTTTCTTTCTGTTTAGATGGAATGATTATTATAGGATTATTAAAGGTTTCAATTTACATGGTCATATACTGTGTACAATACCCCAGAATTCAGAACAGTGACTTGCATCCATTGAGTGCACAAAGCAGCACCTACTTTTAACAGATTCCTATTCTTCTGTACAGAGAAACAATTATGATAGGGCTGTTGAAGGTTTCACTGTACAATACAATACCCCATTCATCCACCTAGTGCACAAAACAGCACTTACTTTAAACAGTACATTTAGATGCTGGAATATACTTTTTCACAGGTCTCCCAAAAAAACTGGCAGCTACAACAGTAGAGTCAAGAATCTTGTTTGTTTTCATTTAATGTTTTGCTTTGCGGTGAGTTTATTGATGAGTTTGTCGCAATGACTCTTTTGCTAGCTGGAACATGTTTTAACAGTAATACAACGTTGCTGTTATCTCCAACTGATTCGTTGATCCTTCAGGTTAAAAATACAGCTTGTGCTGGTTGCACAGTCCATATAGAAAATAACTAGAACTGTACAAAGAGTTCCGTGGCTGCTTTTAAGTGGAGACTTGCATATTAAGCTGTCCATCTCATGTGCTTGTTTGATAATGTTAGTTCTGGGATTGACTGTCCCGGAAGAACAGGTAACTGCTTCATTAATAGGGTTTACTGTATTTATTTTACACAGGATCTAGCTTTATTTTATTTATTTTTACAGTGTATTAAAATGTAAATGTATTTTATATATAAGAATTTGATAATCCATGTGTGTGGTGTTTTATTGTTCTTCCATGCTGACATAGGTTTTTAAATGGAAACTCTGTTTGTGGGGGTTTTCACCCTTAAGAAACAGCCCTTTTTATTATTCTGTCATGAAAGAGAACAAAGGAAATGGTTTTGTCAATTAGTAGTCAGAGAGATCTATTATAATAACCATGGTAGACCTACATACATTAACTGTATATTAATCCCGCTGTGGTGTTTCCCTTTGGGCGATTTACAGGCTCACATACTGTATTAGCATTACTACAAACAATAAAAATGTTTAATACATATTCATGTCATAGCCCCTTCCCTAATTCTGACCAAAATTTAATTGGGAGTGCCTGGGGGTAATGTGTCAGATCAAAAGAGTAGCAAGCTTCTAAATGCAATTAGAAAACGATTGAGTGTGAACAGCCAATCAGCTTCCAGAGCTAACAGGCTTCTATTTTGCATAGATGCCCGCTGGAACGTTGAAATGCTTAACTGTGAATTAAATTTTAAATCAATCTGCGCATAAAGACATTCTAATCTACAACTAATACCATAAAAAGCTACTTAAGCATACTTTCTGATGCTGGTCTAGAGACAAGGGAAATACCATAATGAAGGTTCAATTCAAAGCTACTGGACTGCAAATCAACAGGAAAGACACAATTGGTCCACAATTTTGTCATCAGCTGTAAAAATAGCCAGTAATAAGAAACAGTAAGACCCCAATAAATAAATGTTATCCAAATAATAATAATTATTAATAATAATAACAACAACATTTTCACTACATGTGTCATTTTTCTAATCTAGTTATGTTAGGGACTATTTTCCTCAGTGGAAGGTTACCTGGCAAAATATCAGAAGTTCAAGGTAAACAGAGGTTTTAATTTTTTTTATTATTTTTTTTTTTAAGAGAAAATAAAAAAAATAAATCATTTTCTAATAGCGATAGAGCCCTCTCGATGCAGGCTCTACCACGTGGTACCATGTTCATGCTCGGGACGCATAACTCCAATCGCGGTCATCTACTACACGGTAGAGCCCGCATCGATGAGCTCTATTGCTTAAATAGAACTTCTGAGGCTCTGTCTGTATTTCTAACAAAGGACCCATTCTTAAGCATAAAGTATTTTTGTTACAAACTCCTCAACCTTGAAAGCAATGGGAACTGGAACATGACAGTAAAAACTAGGGCATAATTAATATAATAGAGAAGCACTACTTGCAAACTATGACCTCACTCTCAACAGAGAGGTTTTAATTATTTTCACATGCTCATGTTTCTTTTCTCTTTGATATCTTTAGAATTTAGGTCAGGAGAAATACCAAATAAGTAGCAGTTATTTAAAAATAAAGAAACAAATAACTAAAGTATTGTGAGCAGAGTACCCCAGAAAACAGACTGAAAACCGTAAACATTTTATTTTTATTTTAATGAACTCCAAAATGCTTTGGGTGCAAAGTACAAAATTAAACCAGTACATTGCTCGCACACTTTTTTGTTTAGGGCTAAATAAAAATATTACTAGTGTGCTAGTGCGTCTTCCTTTGAATTAAATATGTCCTTGGCAAAGAGAGATTGCTGAACAATAAAGTTAGAAAAACCGGATGTGACAAAAAGGAATAGCCATGAAAAGTGAGAGAAAGAGAAGGAGAAGTAAGAGATACTCCTTGCATATACTTTCGTTTTGTGTAAACGACTCTGTGCTCCCAATGAGGTATTTTACATGGCGGGTACCTATTTCCAGATTTTCTATCTGTGCCGACTTCGAAGTAAAAATAAAAAATGTTCCTTATTTCGTTTCTTACCTGTTTAATATCCTATCATGTGTGTTCTGCTGGATTCTCTATTGTCAATGTCTGGAGCCCAAAGGTAGAGTATTATGCACTGGGCCTGTGAAACACTGATGTGCTTCCCCACAATGAGCCTTTCATGAGCACATTATGAAGGAACAATATAGAAATATACAGAACACACATGAGGGAAAAATGACATTAAACAAGATACAGCAGTCTCTACATCAGACATGGTGAGTTCAACTGTTCTGTGTTATATTAAAGGGTGCTAGAGGATCAATATATCACACCAGGGGAAACACACAGAATAAGATTAACACAGGATTCTGAATTTGTCAGTTATTTTTTCTTATCTTGCAAATTTTAATGTATGTATTTTTCAAGTATGTCTTACATAAGAAGTATCATGTTCCTTTTCAATGCTCTCTAACATATGTATTGTGTTTCACAATTTAATGGACAGACAGTACTCTGATGATCAATCTGAATTAATCGAAACCTTTCAGCAGCCTGTATTTCTCACAGAATCCCAGACCATTATGTTGTATCTGACACCACTGTTACATAAGGAGTGTATTGCCCGCTAGATCTGGAAGCTGATTGGCTGTTCACACCTATATTTGTCCCTGCCCGCAAGCTGAGGTCCTCCGACTCTGGCCTGCTTGTTATCCCCAAGCAAAAGTGCACCACACTTGGAGAACACTCTTTAGCTTCATGACTCTGACTCTTTGGAACTCTCTCCCAGATTTGGTGCGTGATGCTCCCACCGTCGCTCACTTCAAATCAACTCTCAAGACCCACTTGTTCTCTCTTGCTTTCCATGCTCTTTAAGCCTGACCTCTGTTATTAGCTGCTGTGTTGTTGCTACTATATCATGTATTATGTACTTTTCACTGTACTGTATTAGGCATTGTTTTTTACTGTATATCATGTATTATGCACTTCTTTGTATTTATTTAAAGTATTATGGATTTTGGTGTTACTATGCAAAGTGCTTTGTGATGGTGGTCCACTATGAAAGGCGCTATACAAAATAAATATTGATTGATTGATATTTCACTCCAAGGGACAAAAAAAGCAAACTACTTAATTAGTTACTGCCTTGTCCTTTTCTCTGTGGCATTGCAAATTCAGTTCAAGTCACAAGAGGTGCTGTGATTTTCCAGGTATCTGCCTGCCTTAAGCTGGTAAGTATTGTCCTCTAAAGTTAAATGATTATCAAGCTCCCGTACCAAATTGTCCCACATAAATTCCAGCACAGACGTATTCAAACCCTTGTACCCAGACACAGCAGCTGGGAACAGCCTCTGCAGGGTGCATGTCAGCACTTAGCAAATAGAACGAAGATAAGTTATGTAAAGATGTCCAGTGGGGGCAGCTGATCTTCATTCAGTAATGAAGTACAATTCAGTAGCGAGTTATTTTGTGGTCACTTGAGAGGGCTGTCTTAAAGAACACATAACTAACCAAATAGTTGTTTTTACAACAGTTAATGTATAAAATTTTAGAGGGAGGAGAGGTAGTGGGGACATTACATTGCCCATAATGCCACGGGAGTGAGCCAGGAGGTGCACCTGACTAAGTTTACCAAGGGACACCTGCCTGTGATTAGCAGGCAGGTATAAAAACAGAGAAAAATGTTTGTTCAGGGAAGTCTGCAGTCAGTGTGAAGACAACAGGCTGTCATTGTGAAGAGACCTGTGCGGTTCAAAGTTAGTGTGTAAACCTTTTTGTGTGTGTTTGAAACATTGTTTTTGTTTATCGGTAAACGGCTTAGCCATCCGATTGTATTTAGCACTATGAAGAAAAGTTTTGTCAGTACTCCATGTAGGAGTTATTTTGTTTTTGATTTGTTTTTGATTTCTTTTATTTCTGTAAATAATAAAAATGGCGCCAAAGTGCTTTAAAAAACTTCAATTCTTGTGTCTGGGTCTGTTTAAAAGGGGCAAAAGAACCTTATTTGGTGAAATCTTTCTCTTTCTATCTCTCTCTATGAATTTCTGTCATTTATCTTATAGCTCGTATACACAATTGTTCTCATTGTGTGAGAACTCCTAGAAGCCACTGCAATTATCTGGTACTCCTTGTCAGTACTAAAATGTTGTTTTTCCTATGCCTCACGTCCTTTAAATGTATACACCATAGATAAGTCCTGTCTCTCCAGTAAGAATTTTACTTGAAAGTGAAAGAAATTGGGTTCATTTTCATCACTGATTGCTAGCAAAACAATACAATTAAATAAATCAAATACAAGTTTAGCATAATGTGTGCATTTTTCAAATAGGAAACTATGAAATCACGATAATGGTATTGGGTAAGATTTGTCATATGTTTGTTTGTCATATTATCTATACTTCTTTTTTCTAACATGGCTCATTTTGAATTAGCCATGTTTTACATAAGCAGCTGCTTCTAGGCTAAACTGGTTTGCCTGCCAGATCATGGTGAGAGGAAGTTCTGATGAAAAGCCACTAACAAAACGCCTGTGAACCGGAATGAAAAGGGGAGTGACCATGAATCAGTGAATGAGCTCATCGGGGAGGGCCAGGAGAGTCAGCACACAAGAGGTGGGAGTCACTGCATCACCGAATCCCTTCCCTGAGCCACTGCCACAGCAGCAGAATAAACTGGAATCTCTACAGGCCTCTGAGAATATGGAAAGCAATTGTATTCAGGACCTGTGGTCGGTCAGCAAAAGTCCAAATTTTTGAATATACACTGGTACAGCAAGCAGCGCATTAAATTTCTGAAGAGCCAAAGGGAGTTATTACAGTGAATGTAGACACCTCATTCAGTACGAGTGGAAAAATGAGTCCAAGTGAAAACAGGCGAAACTCAAATACAGTGTACAGTGCCAGTTACCGCAACAACTACATGAAAGGATGTCAAAAACTTTGTTTTTCACATTTGTAAAAAAAACAGGGAAGTTCTTGCACTGCTTCAAAAAAGCATACTTGTGCCTTTAGACATTAGCTGCAGACACTCATCTGTAAGTGACCGATCACATCAGCATGCACAAAGATCCCATAACACAGCCTCGAGTAATACTGTACATTCATTATTGACCCTTCCAACATGGCTCTTGCTGCTATGGTTTCAATAATTAAATAAATGTAGTTACCACTCCCTTTTCTCATGACACGTTTTCCCCTGTTGAATGATAATGCTGTTGGGGTCCGCAATGGATTACTGAGCATTAATCATTTTAACATGACACACAGGGATGCATTCACACAGCTATTACAACTGTATTAAGTTTATTCCAAAAAACCACCTGCTAACGTAACAATACATAATGTTTTAGTAGCTTTAACATCAACATTATGTTTTTTTTTTTTTGTTTTTTTTTGTTTGTTTGTTTTTTTAGTTTAGCATGGCAGGAAATGCTTTGTGAATATGGCAGACAGTGCTCATTACAAATACAGCATCACTGAATGTGTTTAAAATATTTAGTTCTTCAATAAGCACCATTGTTTACCAACCATTAAAAAAGCCATGAAAACAAAGCCTGACTGATGGCAAATAAGGCTCACTAAAATCTACTTTCAACTTTAAGCAAACCAATCTATCAACGGTTATCAGAGTAAGGGGCAGTTCTTTTTAATAACGCAAGAAGGCCCCATTTGCTTAGTTAAGGTACAGTGAACATAAACAGGAGTTACCTTCTTGGATAAGATTATTGTTTGAAAAAGTGCTGTTTAGGCCTGCCTTCTATGACATCTTGACATGGCATGTACATATAGTACACATTCACCACCCTAAACCAACAGAAGGCCAGATGTTACTGTAACAACCTTAAGGGAACAGTTGCTAACTGAGTGCTCTTAATCAAAGTGTAAACAATAACAGAATGTAAACAGTGTAGATAAATGTGATCATGTATACCAAGTGGACCAGCAACTGGAATGAGAGTGTTACAGCTCTGAGTGGAGAACAATTAGGAATGAGTGGAAGTTTGAATTATGTGCCCAGTGAAAAATGTAAATTGGAGTGTACAAAAGCTACCATCAAAGACACCAAGCTTTGGCAAGAGAATATATATGTTCTGACCTATATTTAACCTATGGCACATATAAGGTGATGGCTGGGAGAAAAGCATAGTGACATATTTGACAGAAATTGGTGTGTGACTAGTTTCTTAAGAACAGGTCAAATTAAATTGTTAAGGGGCACCATCTTATTTTAAGATATGACACCCCGAGATGATTCCAAACACCTCCAGATCTCATATCCGCCACCTAAATGAGTTACATACCGCCTCCCAGCAGAAAACACTTAACTTGGTCACTACCTTAAATCTACTGTTCGATGCTAGTGACTGTCTTACATAACTAAATGTAACAGAAGTTTAATACATTTTAAGTTTGTGCTTTGGAATCAAATACATGCTCTCTTGTTTAGTTTCAATTATGAGTCTTTCCAGTCTTAATTATACTTTATAGATAACTATTGATAATGACAATAACAGAATTATTGTTGTAATTATAAGACATTGAATCACAGCGATACAGCAGGAATGCTTTCCTTTCACTGAATACTCATCTTTAACTCATATTGGGTGGTTTACTAATTGCAAAGAGCACCTGTTGTTTTAAACTGCAGGCCCATTTCATGAAAAAAAAAAAATTAATGATTTAAAGAATTTTGTTTATGAGTGTTTGTAAACTTTGCCTAAGGTAGCGGAGTGTTTTGAAATATAATGATAAGCATCTCTCCATCAAGAAACATATTCATCCTCTCAAGGCCTCAATAAGTACCAGAATCTGTAACCATTAAAACTGTATAATTACTTAATGTATTTCTTACACCACAAGAGTGACACAGGGGAGCTGGTTAATGGTTACACTCAGGTGTACCAAGTGTAAATGTGAATCTAAACAACAACTTGATTGAACTGTGAAATGTCATGCTCGGACCACGTGGCTCTTCAAAGGACTTCTATGGACTAGATGGTGACCAGAGAAACGCTTTTTGCATACAACCCCAATATAACCATTTAACGGAAAAAACTTTCCAACACTATGAACCAAAAATGAATTCTATGCATCGTTAAATAATTCAGCTAGAGTACATTACTGCATACCTGTTTGTTTGAATGTTTCAGTGTAGCTTATATTGCCAGGTGCTAGTACCAACAGCACCCAAAATATTTCATGCAAACTGACAATTACAATACTTACAGATTTAAAACATTCTTTGTGCTATGGTTGGGATCTGAAGATATTCAAAATGACTTTAGTCAGGTTAACCTGATTTGGATTCCATTTGCAAGAAGAATTTAATTAAAAACAGCAGTATAATTAATAAGATCATGTATTGTGTTTACAAACTATGAATTATAATTGCTGTCTACTACACTGTAGCTAGTCCTGTAATATCCTTTTCACATATGTTTTCATATTCACTTGTTCTGGGTGTGTGACTGAACACACTCATAAAATCAAAAGCAGTCATCGCAATAACCAGGAAATGATTTTAGATGTACTCCCTTGGTATTTAGTAAAAGGTTCACCTGAATATCAGCTTTCCCAATTGCTACCTGCTTCTGCCTGGCTGCATTCTCAAGTTGATTAGGCCCATAAAAAGTGAATAAAAACAACACTTGTTTCTTTTTTTTATTGGGAAAGAATAAAATCAGTTTATAATCCTTAAACACAATTTAAATAAAGGCCAAAAAAGTTCCCGTTTTGGCTGAAATAAAAAAAATACTGTAGTTAATCTTTATCACTCGCCTTTACTTTATACACACACATACAATGTACACGTTTACTTATTTCAGGAGGCTATTCATTTTCACTGACTGAGCAAACAGTCTAGCCAGATGAATCAGCTGTTGTCATTTAAAAGGGAAGGGCCTATATTGTAGACAAAGAAAACTATTCCAGCCAAATAGATACAGTATATGCATTAATATTGTGCGCGTATTTCACAAATAATATTGCTTTTGAATTGTAAATCACCAAACCACTTAGGAAAGAGCCAAGGAAAAGTTTTAGAGATTAAAAAGTTATCTGATTGTATAATATATGTTGTTCCGTTATTTTATAGAAGTATCTATATATTAATTTATATTTTTCTTAAGAAAGACCTTTCGCCTATGAGTAGCATCCATTTGTAATGAACTGATTATCCTAAAACTAACTAACCCTTAAATAACGATAGCACAGAAAATTATGAAGAAATAACTTGCAAAACTAATGTTAGGCCTATATGATACTATGGTAGGGTGAAAGCCCTTAATGTATATAGTGTGTGTGTGGGAATGTAAGGTTGGCAGGGATGGGGTTAAAAGCTTCATGCAGCTTCTGTCTCTGAGTCTTTATATAGCACTTCACTGCAGCTTCTGTCTCTGAGTCTCTATATAGCGCTTCACTGCAGTTTCTGTCTCCAAGTCCAATTCCTGCCGGTAGACAGCCGGCCGTGACGTTACCCTATTACAGACATGCAGAGTGGAAGGGCAAAGGGGATTAAACCTTTAATAATAAAAGCTACCAAAGAAAAAAGCTGATTTGCAGTAAACCTAGTATTTTATAGTCATGTATCATCATTTAACTAAATGGAACTTTAAACATGCTTTGCATAGCAAAGGTCAATTAAATAACTTGATGAAAAATAGCACTTTGCTTTGAGCACAGGCTGTGTTTTGATATGTTGAGCTGTAACATGAAATGAACAGCCTTGTGCAAAGCTGGCAGAAAGAATGTCAGCCACCAGTTTAAACTGGAGTGCAGTATGTGACAAATTCAATCACATATGCTGAGTGGGCACAGGCTTACACTGCATTTGACATGGGGTTAAATATCCACTGCTCTCTCTTTTTACCAAATGCACTTTAGTAGTTTACTTTCAGTCTACTTGCACGTTTACTTAAACACTTCAGAAGTGAAGACAAAAATTTAGCAATGAATCTGCGACAGTATGGAGCACAGAATTTGACAAACTATGTTCAGTTAGAAAAAGTGTAATATTGAAAACAATGTTACTTTTGTAACAAAAAGAGCTGCTTTAGTGTTTCTTTTGTTATTTAACAAAAGTGTTTCAGTTGGGTCTTTATTTCTAGAAGCATGTATTTCAATACTGTCCTATACTGAAATCAGCAGGAGGTATGATTATGAAGGAGTTAAAGGCAACTTGTAGCTGTTTGCTTACTGTACAGCCAAAAGTTTTGCATCACACTATAGAATTAACACAATCTGCTTCATAAAGTCAAATTAAACCTGCTGAATAATGTTGTGTTAACACATTCAATTACATACTGCTTTGTAGTTTTCCAGGTAGTGAAAAACTGACAAAAACTGAAAAATGTGACATTTTTAAATCTAACATGAAACACTGTACTACTATTATGGTTTCCAGTAGACTTTTGCGATACAATTTTGTAATTACTTTGATTACATGATGTTAAATAAAATACCAAAATTATGTTCATATAGTTAGTTTCTTTTTTTATTATTATTATTATTATTATTATTATTATTATTTATTATTATTATTATTATTATTATTATTTTTCAATCCAATGTGATGCAAAACATTAGGCCATGGCTGAAGTAGACATTAACTGTAACTCCCATGACAAGTAAAGGACACACACAGTTATGGGTTTAAGTCATTGTCTAAATATTTCTTTAACATGATGAGTGCAGTGCTCAGCACGCACATTGTTATTTAGATTCCTGTGCTGTTAAATTACAGTGTGCTGTTAAAACAGGGGTAATAAATATATTACAGTAACAACAGGCTCAGTTTATATGTCATCAGGTCTTTCCATCTCAAGTGACGCCTGTTTAGAAAAGAAAGTCACGAATCATAACTAAAACATAGCAGTGAATGATTAACACACCTTTCATGTAGTCTGCCCTGTAAACAACCAACATATTGCAACGAGCATCATACTGTACACTCCTGTAAACAATAACCTTTAAACTTATTTTGTTTTTAACCCAAAATACAGAAATACAAATGACAAATGCTGTCCTTGATTTCAAAAAGCTTAATTTGTTCATCCTACTGTAGAAAATATAGATACTGTAGGAGGAAGCCAGATAAAATCAAGTGAGGAAAAATTACTGTACAGTTGAAATATACAACAAGCTTATGATGGGGTACATATCGTATGTTCTGACTGAAAGCCCCACCTTTACAAAAGAACCAGCCTAAACACAAAACAACATTTGGGAACCCTATACTTGTTGAAGAGCAGCTTTTTTTTTTGTTAAACATATACTGTAGGCTACAGTTACTGATATTAAAGATGGTTTTCTTAATAATAAATAGAATGATCTGAAAGTACCAGAAAAGTATTAAAAAGAACAGGGCAGATAAGCCATCTGGATACAGCAATATTTTTATGGCAACAGTATGCCACCCTTAACTTTGAAACATAAAATTATTTTTATACAGCAGGTAACCAAAGCAGCAGACAATATATTCTCTTAAAAAACATACAGAACTGCTACCTTTGTATTCAGCAGTGAAATAGTGGTTCATGCCATTGTATTTTATTAACAAGATGTTCTTTATCTGTTCTATTGGACCAGTACTATTGTCAGAGATAAAGTTGGGTTTCAGAAAGAAATACTGTACAATAATTGTAAAATGCATTTTTTAAATCTTTAAAAAGTAGTTTTATATGTTGTGAGCAACATGATTTTAACAATAATGTACTGTTAAAAGTATAGTAGTGGATTCAGATTATAAAGCAACAGATGGTTGACACAGCTGTTGATGGGAACCAGGTGCAATACTGACAGAGGGTCTGTGACAAAGGTCTCTTGGGTACAAAGATCTCAGTAACAATCACTGCCATTTAAAAAATAATATTGTTTATAACATTATTATAGTAGGGTAAAAGTGGGTTCTCATACTGTAATCTACTGTAGTGTGTGTCAATAAAAGTGAAAAATGATGGGGCTCCAAAGTGGCGCATCCGGTAAAGACACTCTGAGTGGAGTGCCCTATAGCCAGGTTATTCCAGGGACTTCCCAGGGTCGACGCACAATTGCCCAGAGCTGTGTTGTCCTTTGACGCTTTAGCTCTGAGGTGGCTGCATGGCAGGCCTTCAGAGTGAAAAGAAGTGGACAGCTGATGGTGCCTGTGTGTGTTTATTACATTATATTGCTCTGTTATATTGATCTGAGATGCTTACCGGTAGGCATTTCTATAATGCATGATGATTGAATAACCTTTTTCTTTCAGTAAGCTTTAAATGTAAAAGCATGACACGCCTGAGATAAAACATACAATAAATCCAGTTATTTACGTGTTATTGTATTATGATCAGCTGTAACTTAGCAACAAGCCCTCAGCAACAAACCTTTAAACACTGCTGAATAAGTAATCAGATGGTCTCCCAGAAAGACAGAAACTGAATAAGTCAACACAGATTGTCTGCCAAACATAAACGACAGAGTACCCTTCATGTTAAAATTACAGTAGTAAGCATTTTGAGAAATGTACCGTATATGTGGGGTTCAGTACAGTTCCTGAATATCACTTAGAAATAATGTTAGGTCACACTGAATTCTGCCAGGGGCTATACACTAACACTGAACCTGCCTGAGACAACTCATTAATGTGTTTTTATAGTAATAAATTATACATTGTGGCAGAGCAGCATTCTACAGCATATCAGAACCAACCTGATCCACCTCAGGCCACCAAAATGTAAAGTATTACATTCACATTTCATTGCATTTGCATCTCATTTAAGACTTCCGGAAAATAATCGTCTAAAAATACTTGTAGATTTCAGATTTCAGAACTGCTCAGCTACAGTAAGTACTAATACAAACAAACCGTATCAAGAGTTTACAGATGGCTTCTTTAAAATGTTGTGTTTTTTTTAGGTCAGGACTGTTTGACTGATTGGCTCTTGGGCCATACATAGCTTACTGTCACTTTTAATTTAGAGGTGAAATATACAGTACAGTAAGGCTGTCAATTGGTTCAAAAAGACTGCAAGGACAATATTAGTCTTTGGTAGATTGTACAGTAAAAGTGAAACACAATCAAATTTTGTATTTAGCTTGTAAACATTTTTTTTATGTTTCCAAGCTAAAGTGCAAAAATAATGATGCAGTTAAAAAAAAAAAAAAAAAAAAAAGTTGGTCAGTTCCGTTTTAGGCCAGGAAGGATTTTGAACAACCAGAACACTAATCAGTATAATTGCACACTCATAAAAAGAGTGCACAGCATAATGGTCAATTACTACTTGACTAATGTATAAAACAAAAACTGCTGACTGGCTGTAACCGGGGTGTTCTGTTACTGTGTGGGAATCGTCTGTGAAACGAGGGTTTGACATTGAAAAGCCACCCGGACGTCCAGTTTTTATTTCATTTAACAGGTAGGTGCAATGGTTGGTGGCCGCCACTTGAGTACCAACAACGGTATCCCTAGTGCGGGAGAGTATACACAAACACAGTGTACATAAAACTAAATACAAAAAGGCAAAGCAAAACACAGTCAGCAAAACAGCTAGAAAACAAAAACATGTCCAAGCTGGGGCCATGTGCTGCTCCCACTAAAAGGGAGGTCCCGCTCCAGGAACCTTCTCCCTGCACAAACTATATACTTTTGTGGGTTTAAAATCCCCTAAATGAATCCCTTTCTAAAGTATGGTAAGAATCCCGGTTAAACACACTGTGGTCCTCGTCTTGGTTCACTCACCCTGGTTAAACACACAGGGTCAATTGCAACGAACTTGTAGATTTAGTATGGAGTTGCGGACTTGCTAATAGGTACTACCTCAGGATCATCCCCAGCTGAGTACTAACTTAGTACTAATTGCAATGAAAAACAAAATATGGGGAACAAAGTTGGGGACTAGTTGAACAGGAACTAAAGGGGGTTTTATGAAATCTGGAATTTATGATGCGATCAGAAACTCTGAGGCTGTGTAAACAGCGCCTGCTACTGTGGTAACTGTACGTCTGTTCTTTTTTACGTTAAGCAGTTTTGTGTTATTTTTATTTTTTACAAGGGGTTAATTAAGTAGCAGCCAAAATTGTTTATTCCAGACTTGGAAATAATCTGTAACAATGGTGCAAATTTGTGATTGTTATCGTCGATACGTGCAGATATTACACCGTGCAAGTATCGCAAAGTCCCTAAACAATATGTCAAAATAAATTAGTTCTGCACCGTATAAAAAAAGTTCTTGCTAGTCTATTAACCAGTTTTAAATTTAAAGCATTTTAGTTTCAGCTTTATTGTTAAAGTTTTCACATGTGCAATACTGTCCTACAAATACTACATGATACTGTGATCATTGCACTGTGTCATGTTAATGAACTAGAGCTAAGTTTTAAAACTGAGAGTTAGCAAATGCCTATTGTTAAAGTGTACTACAGTTAGTAATCCTGTCCAATTACTGATATCTTAAAACTGAAGGGCTATATAAAAACGATAAATATTGTAACTCATTTTAGAAGGCCTTTTTTTGTTCTCCAAGTTGCAACAATGACATATATTTGAATGTTTTTTAAATTAAAACTGACATTTTTGTATTTCTACTTTTAAATTTAAAAAACATTTAAATACATGTTTACTTAACTGACATTTTTCTTTGTGAACGTGCTAAGTGATGAATGCCAATTCAAAAACAGTCAAAATCTACCAAGGTAGCAAATCTGCAAATTTAATACCAGCCAAAATTTCCAGTTATACGGTACATTAGTTTCTTAAAGGATTTCCACTATCTTATTAGAAATGTACTGTTTAGCACTGATCGGTACATTCTACTGTGCCCCTAGCATTTGAATAATGCTTTACATTACATTGTTCTGTGTGTGATTAAACACCTTTACAGTAAAATATGGGTTGCTTATGATATATAATGGTAATTAAACCACATATAAATGCGTGCTTGTATGTATAAACACTGCTTATGTAGCGCTAGCCATTAGTAACATTGAAAAACAAAAACCATATCTGAGTAGATTTTGACTCTTTTTTACCGACACACAACCAATAGTGCCATAGTTTTTAACGTCTTGAACCGGTAACTTCCAGGCTACAGGGCGCATCCTGCGCTCCACACAGACAGCCTTTGCCATATGTGTCACTCGGGAGCCCCCCACTAGCACACTCTTTATCTGAGCCTTCAGTAACAGACACAGACACCCTTTGGACTATACAACAAAGACACCATAATGGGCTACACTTTATCTCACTTGCAATGCATGCTATAAATCAATGTATGAAAGGTAAAAACAATTTGAAATCCCCCTGAGCCCTGTGTTTTTTCCTGTATGCAAAGAAAACCTAAGTAGACTAACATGACCACATCTGTGGCACCAGGACCAGGCCGGAAGGGAATATAATAGGTGAAGTTCCACCTATTACAGCTAGCAAATGCTAACTCAACAAACAAAAAATATGCAACATTTTAGCAGTTAGACAAAAGAAACCTTAAGCTGGATAACTTAGTATGCAAGACAGAAGTCTCCTAGCTCCATTAGTCACCCTTATATTCATTTGCTGTTAGAGCTTGAACGTATCTAAATAATTCACAGACGCTCCAATCAATCAATGTTGTGATATCCAAGCTCTGTTTCTCTTTCTGAATGAATACATTTCACACATCCTCTGCCCATTACATTTCCACCACTTCCCTGGTTCCCTCCTTCGCTCTTTCCAAAATAACACATCTTATCATAGTTAATGCTTAACATACCTGATCACATTAATCCCTTTTCAGTAGTGCATTCTTGGGCAGCAGGCATTCAATTAGGTATGCAAAGCCCAGGTATTCTCAACTCAATATCCAGACCATTTATAAGGTATTAGAAAAAGTACAAGCTTAGCAAGACCCAGATAAAGGACATAAACCCAGTGAAAAATATGAATATATTTCAGTTGCTGATTTAATTATAAAATAAGGTAGTGCTATGCTGGAAATATAAGGTGTTGCTGTAGCAATACAGCTTCCTTTTCTCTTTTAAAAAGAGAGTAGGATATTTGTTTATTTTTATACATCAGCTTGGGATTCAGGTTTTTGCAGTAATTTGAGTGCATGATCATTCGTTCAAAGGTCAGTGCTGTCATACGCCTCATTTAAGCGCAGCGCTATTTTCATTACACATCTACAGAAGTACAAACTGTGTGGCAGACATTTCCCTGTCTCTGCTTTCATCCACACAAGAATGATGGGAAGCATGCCCCTGCATAACTAAATTGTAAAACACTGTAGTTCTGCAAATCATGCTGTGCCAACAAACCGCTGTGTCCTAAACCCTGCTTTTCCATACTGCCTGTTCATTTCTGTCAGCATGTCTGAGAACCCTTACATTTGGAATATTTTAAGCTCTTTCATTAATTAGCTACAACACATTCCAAACTACTGCAGGGGCTCTATTTAGAAATAGGAAGGACTCTAAATGCACCATCTTAATAACTATTGCTATTCAGCTCTTAAGACTTCGGTGATGTGATTTACTGAAATAGCCTTAATTTAAACAGACACCCTGTACAGAAAGGTATGCAGGTATATGCTGAACTAGAACTCACCAATGTCTCTGTAGATATTCACTTGTCTGGGTATCTAATAGAAGGTGATATAATGTCATTGATCTGTGTTTGCAATGGGTGACTTACTAGACTGAATGCTAATTAAAACTGTTTCCCTTTCTCAGTGTAATGTATGTATTCATGTTTGGGGGTGAAGCTTTTGCTAGGTAAGTGCAGTACCTCAACTCATGCTAGCGATTTTGTTAAGCTTACATGTACCTCACTGGTTGTATCCCATACTCAACATGGTAAACTTACATACCTAGAGAAGAACATATACATGTGGCTTTAGAAAAACAGCTTTAGTTTGTTAATGGGTTCAAAATAGGGACCCTTTTTCTATTGCTTGATTGTGTTTGCAAAGGAGCTTTCTCAAATAAATAGCCACCAAGGCTATTAATGTTGGACAAGTCTGATGAAAATGCCCTATCTTATTGCACTGTAACAGACTGAGTACCTGAACATGTAACCAAATGTTACTGTACCAATCCTAGTAATATGTTTTTAATTTTACTGTAAGGATATGCATTTTTTGTATTTATTTTTTTAACAAGGCTATGCAGTATAATATCATAGCCAATGCAGATGTCTGATCCCCAAAAAATTGCCAGACAAAGCAATAAAGTTTGGAGGCATCAAGTTACGCCAGACAGCCACAAGACAATAGTGCTGCACGAACCGAGTGTTCGATTACTCGGATTGAGCTCTCCACAGAAATCATTGCTGACAATCAGGCGAAGGTCATTGGTACTGAGTTACTATGCGACTATGATGATTGGTTTTTTTCCATGGACTCTGGAGAACAACGATCTACACAAATACAAGCAGCTGTTTCTTAACTTGTTTCACTTGGAATAGTAAATTAGCCTAATCAACACCAATGACCCTCGTCTGTGGAGAGCTTGAACCGCATAATTGGTTCATGCAGCACTATAAGACAACATGGATGACTGTGTAAAAACAGTATTAATGTAAAACCCTGCCCATATACCAGGACAAATCAAATGGCAACTAAAGGAAAGCTGCAGCTCTTCTAAAATGACATTCTTTGAGTCCCCTTGGACACTGCATGGTTGCTAGCTCTGCATGAAGTGTTACGCAGAAGCCCTGTACATTTTTCAATCTGACAGTCTTGTTTAAGATTAGAGCACATGGACAATACACGCCTTTCTTGCCACGCTAATGTAATCTTTCCAAGTGAATGAAAGAAACTCTTCATGTGTAAGGACAATTACCACATCAGCATTGAAAAATGCAACTCGCACACCCACGTCAAATAAATCAAATGTTTAAAAACTCTGCTTTAATGGCCATTTCTATAAGGGCCAAAATGGGGAATGTGACCTCTGGAATTCTAAAAGGTTCAATTACATGCCTTTACATTTAGTTGAAAAAATTTAGTTTTGGTTTTTAATGTAAACAAAGAATTAAACATAGCAATTAAAAATGGCAAGTAATAATAAGTTGAGAGTTATTGGCAGCTTTATACCAAACTGGACATAAAATAACATAACTCCTTTTAAAACTGTACTTATTACAGGATAAACAAGAAACTTTTATTAATTACATAAAGTACTATAGTTTATGAGCATAACCTTTTACAAATTATTTCTTCCATTAAAATGTATAACGGGGGGGATGCTCCAGTTATCAAAAAAGGAAAACAAAATATTATATAACCAAAAGCTCTCAATTCAATCTACATTATCTAGGTCTATCTGTTACTTTGAATTTCTTGTAGGTTGTTCCTTTTACTTTATATTAAAAAAATAAATAAATAAAAGAATACCTTAGCTTAAAGTGACACAGCAATTTGGAAATACACTGTGTGTTATACACACAGCAGTGCATGTTAAATGCATAATGTAGCATACAGTAGTTTATTCCAACCTTCAGAACATGCCACTACTGCAGCACTGTATATTAAAATGTGAGTGCAACTCTTACAAAATGTAAACATCCTCATGGCATCTGTGTTCTCTTACAAAAAGCAAAACATTTATAAAATTCAACAATAAACCACAATTGTACCAAAAAAAAAATGTTTCTCAAACGTACTGTACCATTATAGTTGATAGAAATATTTCAACATGAAAGACTGATGCAGTCGTGTCATTATGTTTACAAAATATATAAATTATATATATATATATATATATATAATATATATATATATATATATATATAGTACAGGTTCAGGTCAACAGTAACATGTAAAAAAATTTACTAAAAGAAAGAAAAAAACACCAATTACAATTCTATAATTACGACGTCTCGTTGAGGCCATCAAACTTTTTTTTTTTCTATATTATTTCAAGCTCCAACATTAAATGCTTCAGCTATTTGGTAACTTTGCTAAGTGCGATTTCCTTTCTGAAAAAAACATGCTAATGATTATGTGAGGTAAATAGCTCTGAGAATATAGTCCTATTTTGATGGAAGTAATAATAAACTACTTTCAGTACAGACTCCATCACGCAATTCAATTCTACTCGTCTATTTTTTTTCCTGATTCTAATAACCTTATTTGTCCAAATAAATATATAGCAACTATTTCCATTCTAACCAACAGCCACAGGCCAAAAATGTGCACATTTCAGCAAAAACTAAAATCTCATTGCATGTTATACAGTGCATCTTCTTAACCAGCGGCAGAATGAGTCTGCACTATTTCTTGCTATTCCACATCCATTTTTTAAAGGTGCAGGAATAATTATTGTTGTTGCTGTATTCTGAACTCACATGATGGGAGTAGCAAGAGATCATGGGGAAGATGCATTTTCTGATGTAAAGGTTAATTAGATCTTTCTCATTTTTTTTGTCAATGTATGGAACAGTTGGCCACAATTAGAACATACAGTACAGTAGTCACTGTAAGATAAACATATATAAGGTTATGTAAATATTTTGTAACACTTTTTGCATGTTTTTTTCTACTTTACCCCTATATATATATTTATATATATATATATACATATATATATATATATATATATATATATAACAGCACATATAATTATAGCACATATATGTATGACTACTTGTACAAACATATGTATGACTACTTGTACTGTTCAAAAGCATTACAGTCTCATTGATCACAAGATTGCTGTTATATGACAAACACATTCCCCACAATTAATCACGGTTGCTACTGTTTTTTTTGGAATAGGAATTCATAACAAATCAGTATTCCAAATATAAATATATTTTAAAAATACTGCTTTTATTGGACATGTGTGACAGAACTTCACATGCTCGAGATAAAAACTGATGTTTTGGAATAATATCAGAATGTCTGGTCTTATTCGGAATACTGATAGTCAAACTGCTCATCTTATTCTGATTAATAACGGATAGATGTAGGCTATGACAGGAGAAGGCAGACACACCTAGGTACTGGAACAAAATGGACTGAAGATAGTAATTAACCACCAACAAACAAGGTAATATACTACGCCCATTAAGATTAAAGGCCTACTTGGTGTCTGTGATCCAGAAAAACAATATATATATATATATATATAAAACTGCATCATCATTCACACTGATGTTGCTTTAAAATAAGGTGCTTTCAGGAGACCTAACAGCTGTTCATCACTGTGAGATGGAGCACTCTCCATTGCTTTTGCCATTGCCAGATGTGAATTTTTTGCATGCAGCAGAAGAAAAAGGTGCTTTTCTTTTTAACCAGCGCTCCACTTATTTTTATTTTTTTTAATTCTTTACACTCAGCCCTATTTCTGCCTATTGTTCACTGTTTTCATTTATGTATGTTTAACTACTGGATAGTTTATACATGCATATATATATATATATATATATATATATATATATATATATATATATATATATATATATATATATATATATATATATATATATATAGTAAATCATAGATGGCTAAATAAAAAATAAATTAAAAAAGCATTGTACCACTGAATCTAAATATGAAATGTGTATGTGTGTGTTTGGGGGGGGTTGCTGAGCTTCTAAGCTTTCCAATGATACCGCCCCTTTCAGTCTAGCTGCTATAATGACGAGCAATAGACTCGAAACCTAAGCTGTGAACTCTGTCACATGATGAGAGGCTTAACTTCAGGTGACTATAGTTCCGGCTAGGAGTACCGCATACACACACTGAATATGTCTTTGAAAAACCCTAACTCTGTACTTTTAAACAATCTATGAGTCAGACAGGTGGCTGAGTAATATGTGCGTAACCTTCGCTGCACTGGCGCCCCAAAATGAATGGGGCTGAGTTTTAAGAGTTAAACCGAAAGCCACTGCTTGCAAAACACCTAGACAAACTTAATACTGTCTTTTTTTTTCAAAACTGTTTACTTACTGCAGTGTACTGAGTTTCTATAATGTTTAAAGATAGTGGCTGAGAATCAAATACAAGAGAATAAAGTCTTGCGGCACTTAAAATATCCAGCACTAGTTTTATTTATTTTAACCAGAACTACTCCGAATGCGGCTCATGGTGCTTTAGTCACTGACACGCACTTCCTTAGAGACTGTTTCAGGCATTCTAAACTGGGTGGAAAAATACAGTAGCTCGGTCTCTTAAAATATCTCTGCAGGATTTTCCCGCACTGAAAGTTGCAGATATGTGGGCGCAACTTGGAAAACGTGCAATTCCCGCGATCATGTGCTGAAATTTAAGCCCTGATAATGAATTAGTAATTGAATCCCAGCACAACTGTATAAATAGATACACGAAACAGTCACTCAGGGTAGGGTGTTCAGTGTGCAGAGAAACGGAGAGATAGTCGGGAGTAAGCTTTACTAAATAATTATAATTGCTATTCGAGCTGGTTTTACACCCACGCGATACTTGATTTATTTAGCATATCTGCAGAGTTTGTTTGTTTGTCTATTTGTTTTGGCCACCGCGCCATTATGTTTGTTCAGTCAGTGTTTGTTTTGTGCAACTCTTACTTTGAAATTTTACAGTACTGTGTTCTTCCGGGTCTGACGTCACCACCACCAGCCAGCCTGTCCACAGAGGGTCAGCAATTGTCTAAGTGCAAGGCAAAACCCTTACATCATATTATAATGTTTGCACCTGCTTAGTATCCAGATCCTGACCAATTCCGTACTCTTTTCTTCCTTTGAATGCATTTCAACATGATTAATGATGACAAAGTGCAAATTTGATAGCTGGTGCAGAACTCCAGGTGAGCACCATTCTTTACATATACTGCATTTTTATCGACTGATAAAATCAAACTTTACTGCTGCTGAGCACGATTTACGGCAGCATTATGGGGGTTTTACAACTGCAAATCACTTTGCGAGTATCCTTACATAACCCCCATGGTCCACAAAATATGCAACAAGTTCTACTTCTCTATAACTGTTTTTTTATTATTATTTTGATTTACTGTAACACACAGTGGTAAAGCACTGATTATGAAGTATCCTTGGTCACAGCATACAGTACAGTAGTCAATGCAAGATTCTAAAGGCATGCAGTCTAAACATGCCACTTTTTGTTTTCTCAGTAAAGATATTGACTTGTTTTGCAAAAGCCTGTTTTGATCAAGTTTTTTAAAAACATATTTGAAAAAAGATCTTTTGTATTATTGTCTAACTCTACTGCCTCCAGACAAAAAGTCACAAATTCCAAATGATGCTACATCATATGTTTCCATCTACTGGGTCCAAGCCTTAAGCTTTTGCACAGCTGACTCTGTTAATTTCAATATCCAACAGCTGAGACAAATCTAATTTGGTACTCAAAAAGGCTAACATGAAATACAAAATAGCCAGAACCAACAGCTTACTGTTTCCTTTTCCCACAATTCAGAATCTTGTTTAACTATTTTAAAAAATATGTGAAAAAACCAAAACAAAAAATGTGATTATGTCTGCCTACATATGCTTCAATTTCAATTGAATTCCATTGTTTCCACTGAGACTAGCCAGGCCAAAGCACTGAAAGATGATGTCATACAGTTCAAAGCCCTGGATTGTTGGAATAGATGTTCGAAATGTAATGTCTTCTGCAGGTTTCCCGTAATAACTGTACTGGCTTTCAGAAGCAGTACAAATTGGGTCTATAAAAGCACCACACATGATGCACTAAAGAGCAACTTAACTTCATCCCCTGTATTGATCAGGGTTTTTTTTTTTTTGTTTGTTTTGCATATACATTATATTCATTGGATCTTTTTGTCTGCAATGACACTGTTTGTATTTTCTGGCATGAGGGTGTTAAACCTGGCCTGATATTGTATGACCATTTCTATCCATGAAAACACATCAAATGAATTATGTGATTGATAGATAGACAGATAGATAGATAGATAGATAGATAGATAGATATACAAAATGAAAGATATTTACAGCACTGAATTAAACAGGTACCACACCCTTCCAAGACCCAGTCTCTACTAGTATTCATCAGCAGCAGCATCCTATAGCACACTTAACAAATCACAAGAAAACAATAATAATGATCACTTCTACTGAGAAATCAAAACAAAAACGTTATCTTCCACCTACATTATTATAATCTCCATCCATATTAAAAAACGTTAACATTTCTTACATAACCTTGTTTCCTAAATTACAAGTGCTGTAGATTTGCAGTAGAACCACTTATAAACAACATGCTCTAACAAACATAAGTATTTTAACATTCCCTAGTCGTGGTGAAAATAACGCCCATTCATCAGAGATCGCACTCAGGTTTAAAACAATGCAGCACTTCATGCGCTCACGAGCAAAGTTAAATCTTAAAACTTTACATCTTACGCAGCAAAACCAGTGTGTAACACAGTCGAATCGCATTTAGCCTCGCTAGAAGCAGTAAATAGCAAAACCGTGTAAGCAAACACTTGTTTACTGGTCTGTCACGCGGCGATTAAGGGCATGGCTCCCTTTGCCCTTACAGACCGTTAATTTGGCCCAATTAAAGGTACACAATTATGCAAGAGCATTTACCTTTATGTCTTCCAAGTACAACCTCATACGCCTGAAGGTATTCCTTTTCGTCTGCATATCCATAAGCAGCAGGGGGTGAACACTCAGCCATGACAGGGTTTTAAAACTGGGCACTTACTGCAGGCTCGTCTAAGGAGCCTTGGACTCGCCGCAGAAGGATGCAAGCGATCAGCGCGTCTGCGAAAGGAAACGCCCCTCTCCACCTCCCCGAGTCATAAACTCCAATGGAAAACGAGGCTTCCTTCTCTGATTTCATTTGGAAATCTCTACCGTGCTTTCAGCTGCAGAAAACTAGCTAAGGGACCTCATGAATACCGGTCCATAGTGAGCAGCTGTCGCAATGCTATGCATAACAACTTCTTTCAAGTATGTTGTATATACTCTTTGCTTTCTGCCCATTTTATTTCGTTATATGTACCAGTATGCGTCCTTTCCTCGTTTAAAATCTACACACACGTTAAAAAGATCTATAGCTTAACGTATACTTCTACATTGTTTGTTAAACCCTAATGACAACAGCGTTTGCTGCATTTAAATCTGTGTTTACTTTGTCCTGCATTTGTCGAACCATCTAGGAAAAAATTTAATGGGAAACCGGGAAAAAAAAGTAAAGTCTAGTAGGAATTAAAAATGTCAAATTGACTGGAAATTGATTTTTGTCAGTATTTTGTGGAAGATTAAATATAGGAAATGAATACATTTTTCAGTATTTTGTATTAAATATATATGATATATATTATTATATATACTATCATATATATATATATAATATATATATATATATATAGAGTGTGTGTGTGTGTGTGTGTTTTGCAAAACAGGCTTATCAGGGATGCAAAATATTTGTATTTTATTCAAGAACACTCTCATGGACATTCCTACATTTCTGTGTTCGCCGGTAGGGTGTAAACTAAAGCAGCAATTTCCCCCACCCCCACCCCCCACCCTCATTCAAAATGGTCCCGTCCTGGTCCTAAAGCAAGACGAGTATGCTGTGAGAGCCAGGAGCGATAAGCTTTACAGCAGGGGTCTCCAACCCTGGTCCTGGCGAGATTCGTTTCAACCAATCTCTCAGTTACTTAATTTAACCAATTATTGGCTTAATTAGTCAAGATTAACAGGTGTTCCAGATCTTTAGCCACTGATGATGTAAAGACTCCTATAAAACCTGCTGGATAGGGGCTCTCCAGTACCAGGGTTGGAGATCCCTGCTTTACAAACCATCATCGTCAGTTTAAATAATGTCAAATTATTAATTCAATACAATGATATTGCATATTCTTCGTCTAATTTGACAGCACCTATTGATTACTCATACAGTAGTTCGATATTTTTCATTTTGTCAACACAAAATTGTCGTTACAATTGAATATTCAGATGTCTTTTAATGGGTGGAATACATGGTGTGCACACGTGATTACTGTACGTACACAAACATTCATTTGTATTATGATATAAACAGTACAGGTGGTCAAAGGTGGTAATATAGTAGTCTGGTTTTTAAGTCAGTAAGTAATTCTCGTAAAGAGCTGTGTCCATCCAGTGGAAAAAAACGAGCACTCAATTCAAAGCCCATTTACTGTACTATTCCAAAGTGATTGTCTATCTCTCTAGGAGCACTCTCTTATTTACAAAACCATCTAGTTAGAAACCACGACGTGGTTCAAAGTGACCATCTCGCCAGCAATTGATGAATTCCCGGTAGACTGAATCAATATGTATAAAAGAGACTTGCTTTTCATATTTTATAAAATATCAAGGATTCCAATGTAAAGGTATTTTCGAGCCAACTGTATCAGGGATTATTCCAGTACCAACGCAATTTATATATTGCTTTTATGAGGAGATTACAGGCTTAGGAAAATGAGAACAAAGGTGGGTTATTATATATCTGAATCTGTGTTTCCCAGATGTTCTTGTTGCTGAAAATAAATAAGATCGTTACCTTGCTCTTTGCATTTTGGTGGGCAAGACGATCAAATTACAATAAAGAGAAGAAAGCTAGTAAACCAGTTATATATATATATATATATATATATATATATATATATATATATATATATATATATATATATATATAGGGAAGTACCACAGTATAACAAAAGAACATTTTAATTGCAGACAAGCATAAAACATTTATACATTTACAGTTAAAAAAAAAAAAAAACGCGTGTATTTTACAAGCCTACTGTTAATACTTTAAAATGCACCCAGGTGTTAATTAGCATTTTAAAATACTCCTCGATCTTACAAATACAATGGCTTTCATATGTGTGATGTTTTTTGTACAGCCTAAGTATTTGTTCTACTACAGCACTACTGTAATATAATGATTGTTATATTGGGTATATTTTTAATAATAATAATAATAATAATAAATAAATAATAATAATAATAATAATAATAATAATAATAATTAGTTGCAAAATGAATGTTGACAATTCATATACACGGCTTGGAAAAATACGTATGGAAAACCATAGCCACAACAAAATAATCATTCTTCACAAATGTTATAATAATATTACAGCATTAACACATGCACATTATCATCATACCGATAAATAATTTTTCACCCAGATCTTAACCGATTGCTACACTGCTAACTATCTAACAGTTTAAAAGTAAACATTTTTTTAAATTAAATTTTAGCCGGGTAAATGAATTTCTTTTTTTTTTTTTTATTTGAATGACACACCGCAGCCTACACCCAAATCACAATTCTTTAAATCCCCATTCTCACCATGGTCCTAATCAATATGCATTCAGAAGACTACAGGGGGGAAAGCCTTACCAGCTATCCTAAGGACGGCTCTTTCTGCTGGATCCAGAATGGATCCTCCTTGTATTTTTCTCTTGGAACGCTCGTGTCTCGGTAGATTCCACGGTAGTGTATCTCCTGGCGCTGGAGAAACAGACCCAGATTTCTGACTGAAATCATCCTCATCAGAAAAATCCGCGGATGAAGACATAGAACAGCGATGAGAAGCGTTTCCAGACCCAGAGCTCTATGGAGACAACAGGAATAATTAGTTTTTTTTTTTTTTGTTTGTTTGTTTTTTTAACTATGTAAATATCAAAACAGATTGGCATTATATTTTTAACACACAATAGTGTAATATTAAATCCTCACCATTTCTGATAAGAGGATTTGGAAAAGGTAACAGCTGAAAATTCATTGAGATAATGCAGAAGCGCTGTGGTCCGTGGTTTGATAAACCTCTCAATGGTCTCCTGACTTGCGTTAACAATAAAAACCAAAACCTATGAACCAGTTACATAGATTAAATCAATTGTATTTGGCTCCCCCGTCAGGACAATAAATAGACTTACCGCTGTATTCATGCTTACAACAGATGACAAAATGCAATCTTTCTTTTTAATGAAGGTCCGTTTTTAAAAAATGATGCAGAAATGTGTAATTCCACCTTAGTGAAACCACACCCTTCCAGTGGTGTATTTCCCTACTACCGATTTTTTTGTGTCTTGGTTCCAAGCCCGAGATGATGTCAAATCCCAGGAGAAAGTGAACAGATTGGCCAGGGGAGACGAGAGTTTCCGCCTAGAATTACCCTGATATTGCGGTCATTGTTTTATAATAATAAAAGGTTATATCAGCCTTTTTTCAAATGTTTCAAAGGTTAGGAATATGTTTATTTTGTAGGCGTTCTTCCTGTTTAAGATATTTCCTTGAGCATGTCAGAAAGCTGCATGTAGTAGAGAGCAGTGTGGTCACGACATTAGGATGCAGTGTCTGTAACACGACTGCCACCTCCCCCCGTTTTCTTTCATAACAGTGTTGTCGTTATATGTTCTGCCTTTAACAATATTCTAACAATAATCACCGGTTACATCAAACAGAACAACTGATAGTTTCATCAACAACGGTGGCAGAAAACAATGTTGCTTTCAAATTATAAAACACGTGATGCAGGTTTTTAAATGATTATCTGAAAATATGTCAAATACGTTTACTTTACAAATTATTTTATTCTGTTACAAAAATCCTCCTTATCTTAAAGTAGCACCTATTTGTAATAACCAGATTACCAAAGAACAATAACACAAATTGAAATGTTAACTCTTTTCTTTTCTATAGTTTTATTGTATTTATACTGTATGTAGCTGTTTTTAAAGGCCTCCAATTGCACAAACTAACCCAAGCATGCTTTACTTCTGTGGCTTCACAAGACAAACCACCATTTTGTAATCCAACATCATAGGATAAACAACTAATAAACAATGTAAGTGATTGCATTGTAACTATTCTGGCTTATCTGGAAATATAGTCAAAATAAAAATAGATTTTCACAATAAAGCAAAAAATATAACTGCAACATTAATAACCAAAAAACACTGTACATTTATTATGAAACCCAGAAGGTAATCATAATGAAGAGGGCCAGTCTTATCATCATGGACAGACACAGCTTCATGTTGAATTTGGAAGCAAAACTTGTAGATTATAATAAATAATCACAAAATTTACAATATCTCAGCTTTTAAAAAAAAAAAAAAAAGAGAAAGAAAACAGTGCCTACATTTTTAAATAAGGTTTCAGTATATAAATGATACTTATTAAGATAAACTCTGCTTGAGACAAATGCTTTTGGTCCAAGGGCTCACAATTACCAGACAGAAGGTACTTTCTGTTTTGAGTCACCTGAAAGTTAAATGAAGATCTTGTCTATAGCTCTTAAAGATTTAGTCTGTAAATAGGATATGCACTCTTCGTCATTCTGGAAAAAATCAAACCAGGCAGACAGTAAATAATTACCGATTTATTGATCATTTACTTCCATTATTAGTCACTGTAGTCTAATTCCTACTGAACACATTTACAGTACAAACAGTTGCTAAAAATATCTTGTTAAAATGTACCAGCCTGTGACCTGTTTAATTATTGTGAATACAGGTTTTTGTCATTCATTGTTCAGTCAATGTAATTTCTTAAAAGGTTCCATTTGGGTTTAGTGTTTATTGGTAAACTGGATTCAATTGTAAACAATGTAATGTAGCTCATATTGAGCAACTGAAAGCTTTACCAAATATATCATGTTAATTAAACAAAAAATATATAACCCAACCAATATTGAGTTTTCTCATTGTTACTTTTTCATCGTTACAAATAAATTAAATTGTTTACGGCACTATTTCTGAGTGACCAAATTTCTAAGAAGTATTAAATAATTAGTACCACATATTATGTATATTTTTAAAACATTTTTATCTTTAAACTAATATCACATATAGCTGAAATGTAAGGGACTTTTTTCCTACCTCAATAACTATAATGAATATCAATGATTATCTTTAAATAATTATAATAAATATACAGTGCACTCCGTTTATAAGAATCACATAACTTCCCGGATGATTTGATTCTTATAAGCAGTTGATTCTTAAAAGTAGACCGGTATGATTACTGTCGTGCAGAATCAAACTTAGCATGAGAATAATAAGAGCTTGTTCTCTGGCTGCAGTGTAACGGGTTGACCACTAGATGTCAAGAGTTCCAGCATGTATGCATGCCCACAGCTGCTTTTCCTTAACGAGTTACGAATAATAGTCAATTGGTTAACTGCGTGTTAATGACACCTCGATAGACATGGCTTAGCCGACAGCTTTGCGATGGGGTTATACAGGTGTAAGCGAGCAGAAGTAACAAAAAGAAACCAAAACTCTAGTAAGAGATCTAGTGTTTGTTCCACACAAGGTACTGTTAGTTAGTGCTCCAGGCTGAGAGCGGGGTTTATTTTGTTTGTTTTATTAGCGGTTGTTTCGCCACCGCAGTGTAAGAAAAATAAAACCAACACTAGTTTAAAACTGTAAATCAAGACTCCAGCCTGAAAATGTACACTGTCCTCGGCCACTATGTCGCATTACAATTACCAAAAGCATGCCATCAGCAGTTTAAACACAGTATACAGATGTCAATGGTGCTCAATCACTGAGGACAATACATCAAAACAAGTTCTCATGGATAAGTAACTTGTTATATGATCACCATTACATTTACTCAAGGCTGCAGAATCCTATTTTACTACAGTATACCTGAGAAGCGATCGTCTCATGAGGGTGTCTAGTTTAACTGCAGTGCCGTTTTATGTGTAATGGACTTTGAATTAAAATGACATTACAGTACAGTATTTTACTGTCAGGACTACCACTGCATTTAAGCATCTGTGGCTTACTTATTTTCTGTTGCGATACAAATCTCAGTTTTTCACTAAGCGGAGATGCAAAGCTCTGCAATCTCCCCCTCCTTCTACTCCTCCTCACCGCGCCGCACCGCAATCCCACTCCCTATACATGCACATCACACAATAACACTGCTGTATTCTACGTATTTAATTAATGTGTATTCACTTTATTGAAACACATTTTCACTAAGAGAGAACAAAAAAAACATACCTGCACAATGCAGTGGCACAGACACGTTTGAATACAAACAATGCAGTGTTTCCTGCATCATTGCACTATCCATGCTACGTACTTGCCTAATCACGTGAGAAGTGATCAAATTAAAATTCAAAATTGGGTGTACAGGTCATTGCACTAGATCAAGTACCGTATTACAGGTAGTCAGTTTGCCCCGAAATGATTCTTATAAGCGGCTTGCTTGATTCTCACAAGTGGAGTATTTTAGCATGGTTAGTGTAGGAATGATGTCCCAGTGGTTTTGATCACTATATGTGGTTGTTTCTTATATCAGTGATTCTTACAAACGGAGCACACTGTATATATATATATATATATATATATATATATATATATATATATATATATATATTATATATATATATATATACAGTGCTGAGAAGACGTTTGTGAACCCCCTAGGTTTTTCACATATTTCACATATTTCAAACCTAAAATGGTATTAGATCTTAATCTAAGTCCTAATAATAAATAAAGAGAACCTGATTAAACAAATGACACAAAAAACATGATACATTTATTTATCCACAAATTATTCAATATTCAATATCCATGTGTGAAAAAGTATGTGAACCTTTAGATTCAGTAACTGGTTGCATCCCCTTCAGCAGTAATGACTTCAACTAAACGTTTCCTGTAACTGTTGGTCAGTCTCTCACATTGGTTTTGAGGAATTTTGGCCCATTCCTCCTAACAGAACTGCTTCAACTCTGTGGCATTTGAGGGCTTCCTTGCATGGACAGCTCGCTTCCGGTCCTGCCACACCATTTTGATGGGGTTTAGGTCCGGACTTTGACTAGGCCATTCTAAAATGCAGAATTTCTTCTTCTGCAGCCATTCTTTTGTAGATCTGCTTGTATGTTTCGGATCATTGTCTTGCTGCATGACCCACTTTCGGTTCAGCTTCAGCTCACAGACGAATGGCCTGACATTCTCCTTTAGAATCTTCTGACACAATGCAGAATTCATGGTTGTATCAATGATGGCAAGCAATCCAGGTCCTCAGGCAGCAAAGCTACCCCAAACCATCACACTCCCAACACCATGCTTGACGGATGGGATGAGGTTCTTCTGTTCGAACGCAGTGTTTGGTTTTCGTCAAACATGTTTCTCATTTAGGCCACTCCTGGGTAGAATGACTGTGGTCTTGAACTTTCTCAATTTGTAGACTATCTGTCTGACAATGGATTGGTGGAGTCTCAAATCCTTAGAAATGGTTTTGTAACCCTTTCTAGACTGATGAGCATCAATAACTGTTTTTCTGAGGTCCTCACAGATTTATTTTGATCGTGGCAAAGTTTCTGATTTTTATATAGGGTGCGGCCTCCCAAACTCACACCTGAAGATCTACCTAATTATTTAAATACCTGATTCTAATTATCCCCTTAATTGAGCTGACAAAACCAGGGGTTCACTTACTTTTTCACATACCCTGAATCTTAATTACTCATTGTTTGTCTAATTCATACATCAATTTCTTTCAAAAGACATGGAATTGGTTAATATAAACCCTATTGGATATTTAAGAAAATATTTTGATTCAAGAAGGCTATCATGGTAAAACTATGGAATTTCCATAATTATCATTGGTGTTCACAAACTTTTTCTCAGCACTGTATATTTGCATCTTGAGCAATTCAGAAAAAAGGCATAGTACCACAATAGTGACGTCAAAAAGTGACAATTCCTCTAGAGGAAAATATACTTGAACTTTGACCCATTGACTCCTCGAGACCATCACTTTCAATTCAAACACAAAATGTCTTGTTTTCAATCACTCGACAACACCCACAGGATAGGAATTTTCATTAATTACCAACAAAATGAGAATACATTTAAAAAATGATGTAAAGCTGATACATTCGTATCTCTGAGAAACTGCAGAGGAACGGGAAATTAAAACAAGGTAAAGGCAATCATCCAAATAAAGCTGAAGCGCTAACGGATAACGACATAGGGTTTCTGTTACGTCATAAATTACGAGACCTGACCTTCCATCCATTTAATCAAGACCAGGCAAAACCAACTACTGGTATATAATAAACACATACAATTGTGGTCAAAGGTTTGGAAGAAGTTGGGACATGGATAAAGAATACCACACTGTGGTATGCAATTCTGAAAAACATACACTCAATGAGATTTAAAAGTCTGTCGGTTCTCCAGATTACTAAATTACTAAATTAAGTTTTTTCAGATACTGTCAGAGCTGCTCCACTGTCTTGGTTTTGCATTTCTGTCAAATACATCTCAAAAGGGAATTGGTTTACCACAACTCTGGTTACTGTGGCAGTCATCTTTTTTTTTTTTTTTCTTTTTTACTAGCAGCAGAATTTGGATACACATTTAGTTTTTTATTCTAGGGTGGTTCCAATGATCATTTTCCAGATTGAAAGGGATGTATACATAGAATGCTTTGGTCATCCCTTTCTGAGAATATTGCAGAAGCACATTTGTGTTAAGGTGGTGGAATATTTAGAAAGCAACATTGTTAGGGATTCCAATTGGATTGAGGAGACCTTGTGCAAATAGTATTAGGGCAGCATTCACTATCGATAAACATTGCTATTTGGACATAGTTCATTAGTAAAGGTTACATCACACTGCAGTAAAGATCCATAACCTGCCTCAACATCTTCAAAGACTAGTTCGAAAGGAAGGCAACTAAATTGTGAAGAGATGTATGATGCACCTTCGCAGAGACCAGTCTTCACCTGATCTCCAAAAGCCAGATATACAACTAAGATATACAATTAGAGTGAACAATCTATTAGTTTATTAGTCTAAGAATGTGCAGATGTTGTGGCTAAACCCACTGAATAACATTAATTGAGCTGTTAACACATGTTGGTAACACCGTGTAACAATTTTTTTTTTTTTTTTTGGTTCCTGGGTAGTAAGTGTTATTTCCTAATTGCTTATGCCTCAAAAGTATAGAAAATGGCTATTATTCCCCAAAAACTTTGCTTTTGTGACCAGGACAGTGATATTTTGAAATGTACCTATTTTCCAGAACATTCCAGATAGATTCAGTGCTGAGTAAACTTGAAGTAACTTCTAGAACTTTCTAGAACTTTCCAGTAATATAAATAGTAGTATAAATACAGAGGCCTTAAGCCCACCAGTTCAGTTTAGTTCCAGCTGCCTAAGTGGATACATATCTGCATTTTTCTGAGATGGCATCAAGAGGCTGCAATGGTGGCATTCCTGATGGGTCTCCAAGGTGGTTTTACCAAGTTTCCCTGCTATCTTTGCCTTTGGGACAGCAGGGACACCAAGGCGCACTACCACAGGCGGGACTGGCCACAGCGGACCGAGTTCTCTGTGGGGAGGAACAACATCAAGTGGGAGCCACTGGTGGACCCCCGGAAGGTGCTGATGCCACCACTGCACATCAAATTGGGCCTTATGAAACAATTTGTCAGAGCTCTAGATAAGGAGTCGGCAGCCTTCAAGTACCTTCAAGACTTCTTCCCTAAGCTGTCTGAGGCAAAGGTCAAAGCCAGTGTCTTCGTCGGACCACAGATAAAGAAGATCTTGGAGTGCAATGAATTCCCCAAGAAGCTCACTAGTAAGGAGAAAGCGGCTTGGAACAGCTTTGTTGCAGTGGTTCGGGGCTTCCTGGGCAATCACAAGGCCGAAAACTATGTGGAGCTGGTTGAGACTCTGGTGAAGAACTACAGCACAATGGGCTGTAGGATAAATTCAAGGAGAACATGGGAGCGTACTCGGAGGAGCAAGGCGAGCACTTCCACCAGGATATACTGGACTTTGAATGCCGCTACCAAGGACAGTATAACGAGAACATGATGGGAGACTACATTTGGGGGCTGATTCGTGAAAGTGGTTTACAGTATAATCATAAATCCCGAAAAACTACTCACTTCTAAATCTTTTGTAGTCATTTTTGTATTACTTTAGTATAAATACATGTTAATTTGGACTCATATGTTGTTTTTTTCTGACTTTATGTGAACGAAAAGACCATTTTCTCATTAGAAATAGGTAAATTTCAAAATATCACTGTCCTGGTCACAAAAGCAAAGTTTGTGGGGAATAACAGCCATTTTCTATACTTTTGAGGCATAAGCAATTAGGAAATAACACTTACTACCCAGGAACAAAAATTGTGTTACATAGTGTAATTGAGATCTTCATGTTGCAAAGATAAAAGTGTAAGGCAAGCACCTGTGTTATTTTAGCAAAACTAATTTCGGAACAAAAGCATTTTATTTAAAGACTCACTAAACCCCTACCCTTGTAATATTGTACTACCTGCACTACCTCACTGATCTATTATTTTAAAAATAATAAATACATAAATAAATAAATAACGATTGAGTCATTTCTAAAATCCCTGTGTTTGCAGTGTTTGTATGAGTAATGTGAATCATGGTATGCTCTCCTTACGTCCTGCAAAATAAAGATCTTGCAGAGATTACATTCCATTATGCACCGTTGTAGAAAGAAACAAACTGCAAGAGAGACATAATTTGATGCATACCATCAAGACAATGAGATGGCCTCAGCACTGCTGAGGGATCATACAAAGTGTTATTTATACAAAGTGTTATCTCTACTGCAGTCAACAACAAGATCATAAATGACACCCAGGGTGAAAAGCAATAGGTATGGGTCTTGTATCAGATTAAGGTTAGCTTGGTAGAATCTTATGATGTTCTACAATGAGAAAAGCTATATGAAACTAAGTCAAGTGACATTTTAGTCTAATTGTCATGTGTTTAACTATAGGTATAACTAGGCAAGTATATCCAATGAAAAATGTAGCGCTAATGTACATCCCACAATAATCTCAAATCTGAAGAAGCGGGGGAGAACATTTACTAAATTAATCAAATGAAAGGAATTTACCAAAACATACTCTCATCCTTCAGTATTAGAAGCAGCTCCAGAATGATTATGCATTCTTGGCTGTTTTTTCTTTCTGTCAGGCGTGACTAGGCTGTATTCTGTATTGTATTTTGAAGCTTGAGTCACTAATTAAATACAGTATAGCAACATCCTATATCGCCATCTAAAGGAGCATGACTGTCTTAACTGTTTCAAAAATAACCATGATAAACAAGTGATATTATTGCCAATGTGGGTGGATGACATACTCAAATTTAGCTGGAGACATTTCAGTAATCCGTTTCATAGCTTAATTGCTTGTAACCAAAGTGATGGATCTACCACTAACATACAGAGACATTAGTGGCACTGTAAAAGGCAGTACTGACCGCTTCTGTAAGTACATTCAGCATACACTCCCTTTCTGTGTTGCCCATAGGACTCTACTGTATGTGGAGTCATCATACCAGCTTCAAATGGTGTGAGCACATAACACCTAAAACAGTCTGGAAAATGAAGAGATATATAGGAAAAGGGCAAGGGGCGTGGTAAAGCTGCACTGACAAAGCTACTGAGCTACTGAGCACTACATTTTTGTTTAAATGGTTTTGTTGCAGCACAATTAAACAGCAGGTCGCTAGAAAAAAAAAAAAGAAAAGCCTCTGACCTCAACATTTTTTGGTTATTATTCCTTTGTATAGAGTAGCCCCATATGCATGAGTTTACATCACACACAATGTGTGCAGCTAAATATAATTTGTTCAGGCATAGAAAAATTACAGAGCAAACCTTTAAGGTAGTAGAAGGCATTTTGTTTGGATGAAAGGGAAACTAAATTCTGCAGGGTGGCATCAGGAAGAATAAAACCTAGAGTCACTGAAACAATGATCTCATTCCTCAAATCGTCCTCTTAATTTGGAATGTCATCTTGTTTTAACAATCCTAGTTTTTCAGTTGTGGAATGATTCAATTGTGCAAGCGTTGTCTATAGTTTATCTTTTTATTCTTACATTCATTAAACCATGCTTTAAAAAAAAATCATAGAATGGTATTTCTAAAGCAACAGAAAAGGTACAAAATACCTACAGGTTTGCGTGTTGGTGTAACTTGTACAGAGTGGTAAAATTCTGGTTGAACCCTTTTCCTGATTTTGCGTTTTCTGACAGTTGCTTCTTGCTCACTTTCAGGAATTTCCACCAGGGGTTGGGTCTCCTCTGCAACGCGAGCTCTGGCACTCCTCCTGGCGTGGCGAGGACTCTGCCTGTAACCCTGACAACAACCAGGAGCAGACGTTAGTTTTCTTCAAGTACAAGTTATACTTGGGGGCCTAAATGCGACATCATCATATCCTCACTTAGTGTAAGCAATAGGGGAGCTACTGAGATATCTACATCTTCAGTGTTAGTCTTCTGCACCTCAGTGAAACAATACTTAAGTAATTTAACAAACTATATATTGTTAATCTGGTATTATTTTAACTTACTTTGATTAAAAAGGGGTTTGATAGATAGATAGATAGATAGATCACTGTGTATCAGACATACAGACAGGTAGACAGATGATTGACATTGGTATGCATAGGTTCGATTTAAACCTTTGTTTTTAATGGATGGTAAAATGCCATTTCCTTTTTTTATATCAATTATCAATTGATATAGTAAGCTAACTTTCTTATTGGTAGTTAGCCTTGTAGAAAACATAAAGCTACTTACCATGACCTTGACAGCTAAGAAAAAATTAATTATTTACCTCTGATCGAAAATGATGTGACCGGAGACCAGCTTCTGGAAAAAAGGACAAACGTTCTAACATTTGCTGAACATGTCTGCACAAGATGGTGATAATACAATTTTTAGTCATCTATAATTTTCTAAATATGTGAAAATGTGCAATGCAATGAAATGCAACAACTCAGACACAAACGTATACAAACACAATTAGCTAGTTTTAAGTGAATATAAAGTTGGAATGTAAGAATAGATTAATCATGTACTAGCCGAAATAGCCTGCCGCAGTATTAGCTGGACAGTGCTTTGCAGAATCCCTGATCATTTGAATACATGACTTGAGCTACGACATCAACAGAACAGGCTAGTATAATTCCATGGCAAATGTGAGAAATGTCTTCATATATATATATATATATATATATATATATATATATATATATATATATATATATATATATATATATATATATATATATATAAATGGTATTTGCAAAGGTAGATTACAACGTCATTGGAAATGGAAGAATTTCATACATACCACGACTCCTTGAACGACCAGATAACACTGATTTAATAGGATGTTTGCCTTTACGAAGCTTGCGATGCCAGCAGCAGAAAAATAGAATTGTAGCAATAGTCCCCAATAAGAGCAATAACAACAACAAGACGCACTGGATACTGTAAGGTCTCAGCAAAACCAAAAAAGCGGCAGCAATCATCCTAAAACGGGATGTAGGGCAGACACAGCTGCAACCTTAGAAGCTGGATTTCGGTTTTGATTTAAATATGCAACATACTGCCGTGTTACCAAGGGAATCGCCTTGATTCTGATACCGAGAGTCCCAAAAGCTGCAAACCCAGTCTTGAGGTATATTGATTACCATAAATGTAAGAGAACAATCCATGACTCAGCACTACAGAACAGAGGCAGCAATTTTTTTTTACAGCGAAATGCAGGCGAGCATCTGCATGAGCTCAGAACTGCAGTACAGAAATTTAAAGGTGTCAAGCCCAGATCTAGTTCAGCCTCAATCCATCAGAATCTGGGTTATCAAATGGGGATCGTGTATCATCGTTAACCGTGCAAACGATGCAAAGATAGCTTATAGATGGTTTAAAAATAGTACCAGACTTTGAGACTTTTTTTTTTATTACTATTATATTAAGCGACAAACTGTATTTCTCATGGCGCAGTGGCCAATTTCATAGAGCAGTATTGCCACTTTATGTGGCTTCCGGCGATCCATTCCTTCAGTAGAAATATGTAGTGTTAAACATATTTCGTTCGTTTTGTTCATCTCACAGTGTTCTAAACCTAGTAATTTATAATAACTAGTCTTATATTAACTTAAGTTGACTGTCCTTATTATACAGGAACTGTTTTTTTTGTAGC